>NW_002060955.1:1050712-1081429 GCF_000150275.1 Trichoplax adhaerens | reverse complement strand
GGTTATAATTTAGCAATTGTGAAACTATAATGCTAATTACTCTAGATTGTTTTTAATGCCTAGACTATTTTTCTAATAGTTTATCATTCAAGGACATTCGTGCTGCAACTCATACCATATTCTTTCGAATGACTTGGTAATATTAAGTCTGATCGGCACGGTATTGCAGAAGTTTATAATAATCATTTCAAGGTGGCTGTAATACAAATGTATGAAACTTAACATTTTAGCTGCATTTCCATGTATTTCTTTATTTAATTAAACATTATTAATTACTACAACAGACCTGAAGAATCCTTTCCAGAAATTCTAATGCCAATGAAAGATGTGAAATATTCACCTATTATAAATACTATTGTCTGGTATATATTGTGTTGACTAGATTGCTACCAAATCAGCTAGAGAATTAACAATTGAAATGACTACGGTATCAACTTGTAACTCATTTATATTAATTAATTATCTTTCCGAACAAGAGGTATAGTAACAAAATCTTAAAATTTATAAATGTCATTTTGATGCGTATAATACAATTCTTTATTGCTATACCCGTATTGTATCCTGCAGCACTGAATTCTGTATGATTACCACACAGAGGCTGCTTCAGTCGTCTCTGATAGTTGTTTGCCTTAACATAACACAGTATGATTAAACCGTATTGCTAACAAATCTATTGAAGTTGATTGCATTTCTATCTTTCCTTATTCTTTCTAGATTGCACAACTTGCCAACCATCATTATCCTCATTATTTTGAGCAAATCCCTGATCAGTATTATTAACATTCGCATTGCTTTCAGCCTGATTTACCGTACGACTCTGCTCTACAGAGGGATCATGTGTTAATTGCATCGCATTCATACTGTCAATAATTTCTGAGCCTTGCTGTTGTGTTACAGTTTGACTATATAAAATTATTTGATCTTGTAAAAGTGTTTCATTTCCTTTCTTGTACATATCATGCAGATCTATTAATTTTCTTGAAGTCTATTAATTTCAAATACAATGGATATTACTAATATATATATATATATATAGATAGTTAACGTTGGACCAACCAGGAAAATGGTCAATATCATCTTACATCCGATAAACTTCCATCCTCCACGACAGTGTCAAATTCATGAAATAATATATGCGATAGATAATATTCGACATCATCTGGAAATAAGTTTCCTAATAATGTAAGGATTAGAAAAATATTTTGCTGTAATAAAATGATATCGAGTTTTTTTTTGATATTAGCAAATATGTCGTTATTGCTTCATTCATTTTCACTATATCAGGTTGCATGATTATTTTAAGTCTATGATAAATGCGTTGATGGATTATAACAACTGAAGCTAAAATAATGAAACTTATTTGTGATGAATATACTACTTCTATGCATAATTTGTAGCTATAGTATAATACATGGTTATTTTGTAAATAGTACACTAGTATCAAATTAGTTTTAATGTGCAATATTAATCAGCTAGCAGTGGTCTAGTCTATTGTAACAATATTGATTTAGAGATCTCTTTTATGAGATGTAGCCTTTGAGTTCAATTCGATAGATTGCTATTCAATTAAGCCGATTGCATATTATCTACTGTAGTACATGCATGCATATAGCAGTCGTAGTAAGCGTTCTTGATTCGAGCATGAAAATACATCAATTTGCGTCCGATTCATCTAGAGAAATATCCTGTAGAATAATCAGATATATTCAAGTTACCGTTTTCATAAAATATTTGTGGTACGGCAGTAGTAATTAACCAATCGACTTTTTCATTTGTTAAGCTACCAGCAAAACCATTAGAAATTATCAGCTCGACTACTGGCCATTGCCTCAGGTAACTGGTAACCGCCTGCTCGAACTGATTTTGTAGACTAACACTATTACTCATCATTTTTAATTGAAAATAATGCAATTTATGTACGTAAAATCAATAGAAATTTCGGTTGCAAAGATGAGGTTAGTATCACGCTAGGATAGACTTGCCAAGTCGGTAATATCTTGAACGTTTTGAACTATTCTCCGTCGAAACATCTATGATAATAAGCACGCGAATAAGTTTATGGCTAAATCTACTTCTCATCTGCAAATATTAATACACTATAGGAAATGTAGGTATAGTTACGAGTTTAATTACACATTCAATGAACCTTGATGTCAGTTATTGATACTAATATTGTATAGAGATATACATACCAATCTATCCAATGAGAAAGAGTATTTCTAGGACTGTAATTACAGTTTATATTCCACTTGGCTGTCAATGTTAACCTATAAAAGTAATTTGAATAAAATTTAGCAGCCTTCATCTTCCATGATAACTATCCAGTTCACTTAGGAAACAGGTAATGATGTTATCTAGTGCGGATGGATACGTAATTAATCAAAGACCTCAACATAAAGTTCAACTTGAGAGCTAATCTTAACCTCTAAATGCTAGGAAGAAATATACTGTATTAGCTTTAATCTATGAGATACTTGAAGGGGGTGGGGTGCATAGGATTTTAGCCAGGAATCACTACTTTTAAGCATGATGACAACCTACGAAAACGTTAGAAGTTGCCATTGATCTTAATCCATATAGGTCAAGGCAAAAATGATGAAATTGATTGTTAGCGCAATGATAGATCAATTAACAGTTTGTCGATCCTGCGTCGAGATGTCATGGTAGACCATTACAATATATTAGAATGTAATAGTACTGCATTGACAGGGCGGTTGATGTTCGACTAGAGCATGGCTTCACTGCTCATCCTTCACTTAATTAATTAAGCTTATAAGGAAAGTTGACTAATAAATCGCCAATAGATATGAATATTCCTAATGTACTGATCGGTAACTGCAAAGATCAATTACCTGTCAGGTTGATAACTAAATTGATCTGTTCTGATCTCTTAACTGAATGGCAAACTCGTCGGAATAGTTGTAATCTACTGATGGTTAAAGTTAGAGAGCAACGATCAGTAGTCTTTATCCAGCAGGCCCAGCATGACTTGTGGGCAAGATATCCATTCAAAGGACCTCTTTAAATCCCTTACTGAATGGTAATTTCGGATGAAAATCTTTCAAAAGTTTACCGATCGCTATTTAGCGTTGGTTACATGTTCAACTGATCGAGAGGTACTGTAGTTCAGTGACTTCATTTTAGCTCTGCAGCGAGTCCACTACACCAACTCATTGACCCACTTTCCTCAGTCCAATGCTATAGAATGAATGTGCGACAGCATGCATGCCTCTTATGATCGCTATTGATTGCTAAAGTGGATTGATACAACGTCATAGGAAATCCAACTGCATTCCGTACCTGGTGTTCGCTAAGCTTGAGCCATGCTGCCATTTTGCCTTGCTGCCATTTTGCCGTGCGGGTATAGCAATGACTTGGATGACTACGTTGCATGGAGTGACATGGACCAGAGCGGCTGTCCTCTGTCCAGGCGAGGCTGCGACATAGTTCAATCAGTCATCAACTGGACTCTGCGGACCGTTTGGTCCAGTCCGTACCACTGTAGTGGACAGTACTGTAACGCTATTCTACAGTACAATGTACAGTAGACCGGTGTGACAGCATGAGTTGTCAAATACAGTACTGTACAGTGTACAGTACAGTACAGTAGTTGAAACGACCCATACAAAGACCAGAGCGGCTGTCCTCTGTCCAGGCGAGGCTACGACATGGTTCAATCAGTCCTCAACTGGACTCCTGGACCGCTCGCGTCCAGTTCGCACTACTTTAATGGAGCCTTCCCTAACCACTGGATACTGAGTGTCCAGGCGAGACTACGACATGGTTTTATGGTTCAATCAGTCCTCAGCTAGACTCCCGGACTGCTTGTGTCTAGTTCGCACTACTTTAATTAGTGGAGCCTTCCCTAACCACTGGACACTGAGTGGACAGTGTTGTAAAGTAGTTGGAGCGACCCATACATGGATCAGAGCGGCTGTCCTCTGTCCAGGCGAGGCTACGACATGGTCCTTATTGGTCCAGTCAGTCGTTAACAGGACTCTCGGACCGCTTATGTCCAGTTCGTACCACTGTACTGTACACTGTTCATACAGTACAGTAATGTACAGTGGTACTGTACTGTACAGTGTATAGTATACAGTACTGTAACGCTATAATACAGTACAATGTACAGTAGGCCGGTGTTACGGCGTGAGTTGTAAATTAGTTGGAACGACCATACATGGAAGTCCAATCATGCAGGTAGTGGTAAAGTAATGCCATACTTCGCGACCTTCCATATTTTAGTATAACAGTATGGACTAGTACGGACCGTCAACAGAGCTAGCAGGGACTGCTACTGTAAACTGCAGTACTGTAGTAGTTGATTTAAAGAACGAGAGATGGACTGTCAACGACTTTCGTTGCCCAAAAATGTGTGCAGGCTGACTATTTCTCCAGCCATTTGAACTGTTCTGTCCATCTAAAACCAAGAAGAAGACCTGGACTGATCATTCCCTCAGACAGAGGGACTTTTCTGACCGAATAAGACGTTCAATATCGAAAAATGGCTACTTCGTATTATCCTTTTGTCTCTGTTTCTTAAATCAATAGTTCTCATTTAAATAACATTGACCATCTCATAAAACTGCTTTCAAGCAGAATTTAGTAACAGATGATCAAGATTCAACTTACAGTAATACAGTATTACTTAATTTCCACAAAATCAGTCCATTTCAAATCTATCGTCTACATGCTAAAGTACCGTCATAACCAAGTCTCTGAAACACTATTTGAATGAAATGAGGCGGGAATGGTCTGTCCGTCCAAACGTGATCAGTTTAGGTCCTCTTCTACAGTCGTTACAATCAATCGATCTCAGCAGCCCGAGTGTACAGTACTGTACTGTACACTGTACAGTACAGTACTGTATGTACAGTACACTAGTATGAGATACAGTGCTGTGCATATACTGTAGGAGGCTACCGCCATACGGTACAGTGTACAGTACAGTACTGTAGTCAAGAATTCATCCAGAAGTACTATACAGTACTGTATTGTACTACTGTACTGTACTCTACAGTACTAGTATCAGGTGGAGGAAAATGGACAGACTGTATGGACAGAAATAGCTATTGTCAAGTCGAAATGCGGTAGATTGCAATGTCGCGGAAAAGCGTTGGCTAAATTTCAGATAAAATGCTCATTGAACGGTTTTAGCCCCATTTGCATTATTTTCCTTGCCATTCCAGTCCCATATTGCTCTCTAAGATGAGTTTACCAAGAAGTATTATTTCCGTTCTAAAGACCTCATGGGTAGGGAAAAAACGTATTCTAATGTAGCCCTGTATCGCAGACTAGCTCACTCCGCTAATCATTTGAAATTACTGTAGTCATCCCCTTTTGGTTACTAATTTGAATTTGAATAATTTTCATTTTACAATAATTCTAATTCTAATATAGGAGTTTTTAGCACAGCAACCATACATGATAGCACCATGGCGGAGACTACTAAACCCTTTGGCGTATCCAAAATAATACTAACTCACCCAATACTCGCTCCATCGTACTCATCCCATTTTTTTATATGCTCGTATATAAACAGTACTGTACTGTCACCATGATCAAGAAAAGAAAGCATTTTCTTCTTCATTTTACAGTTGCCTAGTACTGTAGACAAGACATTCCTCCTCAGTATACACATATATGTTATACAGCACAGTATATACTGTATGTGTAGAGAGTAAGGCAGTACTGTAATGAATTCATTATTAATTAATTAACGTAGGAAAATGTCGTAACATGGAGGTTTTGCATTGATAGAGCTCTAGGGTCGAAAATGATTTACAGTGCTTAGCATAGATCTACTGTGTCTGTTTTTGCATCAATCACTACTGCTCATTTAAAAAAAACATGGACGATGTTCTACGTCGACTTTCAAGCAGAACATACAGTAATCAATTAGATTGGGATTGATTTCATTTATTTATTTACTAGAAAAAATAACTAAATGACGAAAGTATATTAAACAAGATGGAGGTCCAGATGTACGAACGTCCGAGACGTGGGCCCATTCCTCGCTATTGCTGGTAATGTGCCGTACCCAGTGTTGGAACGGCTGTCCGTGTCAGGTCTAGTTCATACCATCCCCAACGCCAAGTCAACATAAGGGTAGCAAACTGTATAGCCAGCGGTCCGTCCGTACCAGACTGCCAACTGGTGCCTTGGTCGATTCGATTAATAGTCTATCCTCAACGCGGTACCAGTCTACGCATCGACGAAATGAGCCACTCTGTAGTGCAAGACAACTCTTTGCAAACTATTGCAAATTAACACCTAGACTTGGGCAGAATTCATAATTGCATGGTAGATCAATTGATATCGATACTTGCTGCTTTGGACTACGTATTGATTGGTCAACAAAGTTACAGTCCTTTTTGTCCAAAGTAGACTGTCGTTCATGGTCACATGTGGGTGATTCATGATCGGAAAGATCAAGCAGTTCGTTGGCTTGGCTGATTCTCGTCTTAGCGATCTTTTAGTCTGAAAAGTGTTGGCATAGCCTGATTTCTTACTTTGCGCTTCTTGACGGTACTGAAATTATCGGATCCAGCTTAATTGATACTGTTTTATAAGCAATTTCGATAGAGATAGTAGACGAGTTGGACTGCAACCTACAGTACTTCCATTAATTAATTATTCAATTAGCCTTCTTATACCAATTTTGCCCCATGGCGATTACAAAGTGAAGGCTTTCAATCGATCGATACCGACCTTGATTCGGGTTCTTGCGCTGTGGACTTGTTGGAAGACAATTTCATGTTCTTTACTTTAACGAGGAAACTAGAATGACTCTTGAACAATACTATTCATAGGAGCACGATCAAGAAGGACAGTATTCAAAGTGGAAAGGATTATCGACATCGTGGTGCATGGTTGGCTAACTTTTATCATCCAAATACTGTACTGTACAATAACAATCAGGATTAACACCGTAGTAAGACATTAGCGGATCATTTTTGTTGTAGAAAGGATAGAATAACTCCTTCTTCAATCCATCATCATTATAATCCATAGTAATCATCGTTCTTTTAAAAATTACTTCAACTACACACTGATTAACCGACGCAATATTTTTTGAAGAAGAAAATTATACCCTTAAAATAGAGTCCTCCATCTTTCAAAGATTGTTCTATTTGTTTGAAAGATTACGAATATTGACGCGTACATCGACCCCCTTTCATTATACATCATCTCTGTACGGTGGAGAGTGCTGTAATCATAAAAAGAGACGTGTGGACTACACTTTGATACTGCAGTCGTAACAATTGACAGACCTAATATCTTAGATCTTATCGATATTGTAACCCCAATCCAAAAAGGACATTAAAAGACGTTAACTGACTGGAAGAATGCTGTAAAAATGGTCCTCAACTACTTAATTCGACGTAAGAAATACGCAATTATTATCGTTGTAATTTTAACTCTCCTTCTTTACCGAAGTTGGCTTTTCAAATGGATGTACTGTTCAAATAGCTCCGATAATGATAAATTATACTCCAATCAAGGTGGTCTGTTACCATCCAATCAAGAAGTCAATTTAGCGATAGGCATGCTTCAAAATAAAACCTTAAACGTCAAGAATAGATCTTCGGAAAATACCGACGATTTTATGGTTTTTCATTCTCTTCTTCAACTGCCATCGGTGCTGCATATTTTACCACAAATTGCAAAAAGAGAATGTAGAGAGCCTGTAGTCCACATATCCAGTAGTCATCGACGCCAGGCTTCATTCATTCTAGGTGTTCCAACTGTCAAACGTAAAAAAGAAAGTTATATCTATCAAACTATCAAATCGATTATAAGTAGTACGTCGCCAAGTGATCTTGATGACACCGTAATTGTTATTTATATTGGTGAAAGGAATAATGAGGACAGAAAACAGCTTGCTACTGAATTATCAACTGCTTTCGATTCTCATATACAGACTGGATTAATTGATATTATCGCTCCACCAGCCTGCTATTATCCTGATTTCGACAAAATTCCTGCTAATCTTGGAGATAAACGTGCTCAATTTAATTGGCGTAGTAAGCAAAACTTAGATTTTGCCTATCTAATGATGTATGCTACAAGTCGAGGCAAGTATTACGTTCAACTGGAAGATGATATTATAGCTGCCGATAACTTTATCACTTCAATGAGGAATTATATCCACATGCAAAATCCTGAATGGTTCCTAATTTGGTTTTCCCAATTAGGTTTTATTGGGAAATGTTTCAAAACGTCTGATCTTCCATTTTTTGTCAATTTTTTATACCTATTTTACAGATTTAAACCTTGCGATTGGCTACTTGATCATGCTATATACTGTATGACTGGTTGTTCTTTCAATGTAAGAAAGCAAATTTGCCATCGTGAACGAAATGCCTTAGTTAAACATTATCGACCAGCTTTATTTCAACATGTTGGCAAGTACTCATCCTTGACTGGTAAGATACAACGCTTGAAGGAGAAAAATTTTGTCCACTCTCAAAAAAAGAATTTATTCATTCCTCATCAAAATAATCCAACAGCTAATATGACTACGTCCATCAAGGCTAGTGATAAACATACACTAGAACAAGCTTACAACGGCTTATCCTATTTTTGGGGTATCAAACCGATTAAAGGTGATTACATGAAATTTCACTTTAATCCACCTGTCAAGCTTAAAACAGTTACTATTGATTCCGGTAACTATCAACATCCTTCAGATTTACTAACAAATGCAAAGGCATCAATACTCAAAGCTGGCCGAGAAGATAAAATCGAAAATTATCAGACTGTTTCAGATTTTGTTCATGGGTCGATTCAATTTCAATTTATCGCTCACAAAATCACCTATGCTATTGCCGCGTTTCGAATTGATATCTTGCAAGACGCTAAAAGTTGGACGTTAATTAAAGAGATTTTCTTTGATGTCCTATAATACATCAGATATAATTATATCTATGTATATACGTATAATGCATAATTATATAATTTACAGAAATAAACCGTTTTATCTTTTTTCTTCTTTAACTTACTTATAATTAACTTTATTATTCCAGAGAAAAAAGTATTTTTTACAAAATGTTTTCTTGTGATGTATTCTTTACAAAAGATATAACTAAGTGTATTTGGCGTTGTTTTTTCCCCTATTTTGGACTGCATTTTTCACTTGTATCATAAATTTTATTATAGTCAAGTAGATATAATTAATTGAAAAATGCTGTAGTCCAATGAAGTATTGGTTTGTGTGATATTCCTGTTGATAAAGCAACTATGTAAAAATTACTCTAAAATGCCACGTCTATTTAGTTGTAAGGCTAATAATTTCAACAAAATATTTGATTATTGTTAGCCTGCTGTACTATTCGAGATAACAATCTGTAACTAATGTAGTACCATTGTAGTTGTTGCGGTAGCAAACAGAATACTACCTAGCATTCAATTTTCTACCGTGAGCCTTGAAATTATAGGCAACGTAATCACTATAGACTAGACGCAATCAGAATGAAGCACGTTCACACTAAGAATAAGTAAAAGTAAATTTTATTATTATTATAAAATCGATAATTATTTTGGATGGAGAACAAAACTGTAGTAAAGCTATTCCAATAATACGATTGAAACTTTAAGCATGTCTGTTAGAAAGCAATCACAATACATATACGAGTACAGATGGACTTTACGCAGTATAATATATGAAATAATTTTTATCAGATTGCAAAAGGGGTAACATAAAAACGTACTAGTCAGATATACACGTAGATGGCCCTTACAACAATAAAAAACTCTGCAACCAAACTTGTCAAAATTTTATCAAACATGATACAGCTAAAATCTTTCCTTAAATACTCCATTAAAGCATGTACGTAAGCAACATCGTATTGCGCATACATTTACTTCACGAGTAATAGGTGTGAATAAAGGAAGAGAACAGATGGAATTAATTGTAAGAGCAATTCAGTCAAGACATACACATCGATAAGTAACTCAGTCCAGCAGCTGACACTGCAAGCGGTCATTCTTTGACAATACTTAATCATTAACGTTATACTTCTTACATTTTGCTAGCTATTCCATCATAATCTATTTGTCAATCCTGTGTCACCAATAACTAGTATATATCTCCAATAATTCACAGATTATATCTATGCTTTGCGTTCACAATAACATTTTTATACATTACAGTAACATCTAACCATGCAGAAACTAATAGCAAGAACAATTGGATAGTATTAATTCATGAGATACAATGATTAATTATTAATTATTATAGTAAATGCAATGATTCCATCAAGAATGATAACTTACGGTAATTGCTACTATTTAGGGCATCAACGCTAACACAATTAGAGCGTAACCAAAGCATATTATATACTATTTACTTTGATATTGTCGATATACAGTATCTAAATCATATGATAAGAATACTTTAAACCTATATATATACCGCATGATACAAATAAGTGCAAGCTTCAGTCGTACGATAACGTTATTGAACAACTTGATAGCAACAATCAATCTTATTGATTGATCGACGACATTCACTAGCTATACCAAATAATGCCATTATATTTTTAAAGCTAATATTGTGGCGGTTTTGGAGAATCAGGATTAAAGTCTTCCATTAACAATATACTATTAAGATTAGTTCCCATAGATTTATTATGACGATCGGGAATATCGTCAGCATCATCATCATCTCGTACTATTTTCCCCGTGTTCGGCAAAGAGCTACTAGACCCTGTATCTGAATGTAAATCTTGCGTGTTGATGGAATATATTGGTGGATCCTGCGGTGGCTTTTCCGCTGTGGCCATTATTGGATTGCATACGATATTCGGTTTATCATCAGCTTCCGCATCCATTATGACAGGACGATTTTTGCGCAGGAATGCTTTACCTCCAGATGCTTTCAAAGCTTTTTCACTCTTATTCCTTTTATTACCAAAGAGTTTACCATTTCTATACATAAAGAATATGATCAATATCAAAATAATAAATAAGCACGCTGATAAAGTTGCAGGTAGAACAGTGCCGATCCAAT
This sequence comes from Trichoplax adhaerens, assembly GCF_000150275.1. Taxonomy (NCBI): domain Eukaryota; kingdom Metazoa; phylum Placozoa; class Uniplacotomia; order Trichoplacea; family Trichoplacidae; genus Trichoplax; species Trichoplax adhaerens. The sequence continues at coordinate 1,070,415 of NW_002060955.1, read as the reverse complement.
TAACAGACGGTTGTACAGTAGGAACAGTAACTGTAACAACTGCAGAACATTCAGCAGATGGCTTAATATTATTTCCTGTTACAGGATATGCTCCTGTATTAAAGACTGGATTACTACGAAGACTGCTCAAATTCCGTGAAAGACTTTCATAAATGCTTGCATTGCAAGGCAATGCATCCAGGGCGACGTTTGTCCAAGAAATATTTACTGAGCCACTAGTGATAGATCGTAAGCAAAGATTTTTTACGATACTTTCCTGAAAAGACTTTGCAATCTCGGTTACCAGATTAATACGTCTTGTTAAATTTGCCATAAAAACGTCGTAATTTAAATCCAACAACATCGACATAATATAGTTATATTGTTGAGGTAGAGGATTAACTTTAATATTAAATGAATCATAACCTATCGCATTACGGCTGTCAGTGGCACGTAAGAGGAAGCGTTTAATTCCTGCATCTCCTTCTAAGGGAAGGCCAATCAATCGATTGCCTCTTAAAGTTATCCAAGATTTAACAGCAATGGCATTCTCTGTCAATAGCGCTAGCGATAGATTTCTTGTATTTCCATCTTCGGCATCGAGAAATACATCAGCAGGGATTTGAAATTCAAAAATTCGCCCAGCGTACGCATCAAGTTGACCAAGACTCTGCATGACTACGGGAGGCTTATTTGTTGGCAAAGATGTTGCAGTGGGTTGACGATCAGTAATAACTGTTGGCGTAGCCGAAGTTTCTGGTACACAATTAATAACACCTAATGCTCTATAGACTTCAATACTGGAAACACTTTTTATACTTTCTATTTTACGGATGATTGAAGAGTAAGCATTTACGTCACACGCTTTTGCATTTAAAGTGTAATTAGAATAGCGAACCCTAGTGCTACGAAAGCCATCGTAACGGAAGTCATCCAGTTGTAGCATAACATTCCTATCTCCTACAATGCGGCTAATATCCTCCATCACTGCAATCCTTAGGGCTAAATCGGTGGCAAAGCGATCGTAAGTTACTTCTAATAATAACTGCAGAATTAGCTTAGGAGGTTCAGTTCGTTGTACTGTAACTTCGATCGGGTCCCTAACCATTTGGTTACGTGAATCACTAGCTTCTAATTGATATAGATGTCTACCAACATTACTAGTCATTGGTAGCCCATACAGTTGTTGCCTTATTTTATCGAGTTGCAACCAAGACCACTGAGATACAGCAGAATTATTAGCATAAAATAAATTTAAAGATAGTTGTCGTGTATTCCCATCTTCCTTGTCAGAAAAAGTATTAACTGGGATTGAAAATCGGTAAATAAAGCCTGCTCTTAGTACGATTGTACCAATTGGATTATCAACTTTTGGTTTTTCTTGTGTTGTAGTTGTTGGTGCAATAGATACATCAGTCGTTGGAGACGTCGGTGTGGCTGTTATTTGTTGATTTACAGAAGTTGTAATTGTAACACTACTTGTTACGATACTGCTGGCCTTTGGTAAAGATTGACTGGGAACCGGAGTAAGCATATAACTACTTTTAACAGCAGAGCTAGAAGGCAATCCAACAGTTACTAATGGTGTCGCGCGTAAGCTATAGCTAATCGTCGTTGTAGATGAGCTACTGCCGGATGACGCAGTTGCACTTACTGCATCTTCAACAGGCACTCCCAGTACGAAATTATACCCAACAATGGAATTACCAACAGTTTGACTAAACGTACCATCGGCTATATGTTTTCTAATGGTGATTCCATATTGTGATCCAGTCATGACGTTTTCACAACCTATAACCCAACTTACGGTACCTTTAAGTGTATTACTTGAGCCAGATGTACTAGCTTCAATATAGCTCTGGCCAATTATCGGCACCCCCTTGTCGCCATGATGTAAATAAACTCTACTGCGATGAAGTTGGTATCTCGATGCTAATTTTTCTATTAAAGATATTCGTGCTTGCCCAGTTAAACCAGGTACATTCATTTGTAATACGATATTGACAACGCGAACCTTTTCACTTCTAGGACACGCATTATTCTCACGTTCAATATAACTTATTTTCCGTAGTGGTAATGCACCATTACTAACGATTATAGTCACTTCTGTTTCAGCAGTTAATTGATTGGTTGTACCTTGCATACTGATAGCTACGATACGATACCTATAGCTACCTTCATCGCCACTAGTAGGAAACCCAGTAAATCGGCCTGCAGATTGATCAAATAATAGCCAAGATGGTAGTGTAGAGCTACCACTGTTATAATCGGAAACCTGATAAGAAAGAAAATTAAAAATTAATTAATTATAATCGATCTATTAACTACTCTACTTTTACATATGTACTTTAAGTTGATCTCTTCTAGGTACAGTATGACAAAAAATAGGATAAGTTATGGCATGGTGTACCAATGGCAATACTGCATTTCAAAACAGATCGTTTGCAATAACTTTTGCCATTAAACAACATTTTACAATTATTTGACGAGGTAATGTTAGTCTAATTGTTCATATTAATTATTTCCACGCATATTTACATTACAACTGTACAGCTTATACAATTGGTGAATACTTGATACCAGTATCGATCTTACCTCATATCTGGTAGCGGTTTCTTGTTGATCGAAAGTGTTGTTTGGTATTGTGTAATTAAACACTTGGCCAACGTTTATCACAACGTCGTTTAACTTACTTATGCGAGTAACTAAGGCGAAGCTTGTATTACAATACAAGAAGACGCACATGAATACCACAATAGAAGCAGATGATTTATAATGGCCCATCGTTCGTCTAAACTAACCACTTTTCGATATTCAATTTCCAATGCAGCATTAACTGATAAGTTGTCGACAATCTAATGGGTGGATATCTAGGATCAATGATCAATGAAAATGTTTACAAAAGTCATAAAAGTTGAACGTTACTGCTGAAATCTAGGCAATAGTTATTTCTAGTTTTCACACTAGAAGGAAATTTCATTTTGTTGAATTAAAATTAGTTGGCTATTCAGTTCCTAATCATCTTAACGAAGCAGTCAACCTCAGGTAGAAATCGAAGTGAATCTTTACAGTGATTTTCATATGATGGAAGCAGTGTACAATCATAAATTTACAACAATTGTGCGGTGTAGTAATATTAGTAATATAATACTAAGTCCCTGATCCTTCCAAAGCAATGGCAAGTTTGACTGATATTTCAGGATGATGCGTGAATTTCGGGAATCGTGCGAGTGTGAATTTTTCATTTGTTCTATGAATAGGCATCTATACACCTGCATCCGTTGACGATGTATATGATGTTACATTAGTATAGTAATTATAATCTAAATTATGCCATTTCCAATAACATGTATGGATAATTTTAACCAGGCTTAAATTAGACGTTTTCGTTTACGTTATTATTCTACCTTTTCCGTTAATTAGCATTTCATTCGTGGTGCCCCATTTTGTTCTAGTCATCTCGAGTCGTTGAGTATTTTGAATAAAAAACCTCTATTCTTTCTATTAATGATTTTCCTCCTAGCTTACACGTTAGACTAGTATCGATTGAGCAATAGGTATTGCATCATTTGCATTAAATCAATTTCGTCCCTATAGACTGTGTCAACGTGATGAATCATCAACGCCCGATGTCATCAATCATAGCATTTCAAAATGAATACTGTACGTAAAAATAGATATTGCAGTCGTGACAGGACTAGGATGGAACAATTTAAAAATACAAATCTATCGTCCTTTGTTTCGCGTACAAGTGATAGCAAGATTATCGCATACGGGTCAAAATAGAACCGTACGCTACCGTAACAGTATACGTCATGACAGAATTAGGATAGAATGATTGAAAGTACGGACCCATCGCCTTTCGTATCCTGTACAAGTTGTAGCATGATTATTATACAGTATAGGGATTCAAAAGAACCCTACCATTTCAGGATTGATATCAATGACGTGTCATATTGTTCAAGACTTTGCAGTGTACAGTATTGTGATTTTCCGATCGAATAAACATGTTGCGCCACTGTGTTAACATCGACGTTCGATTAAATAGGATTGGAGACGATCGATATGGACATTGGTACTTATTTATAATAATAATGATAAACTTCTTCAAGTACCATCATTAAAATGTTACTTCATTTCCTCAAATGACCCTTCATTTGTACTTTTACAGTAAACGCCAATCACAAGATACAGTTTACACTGTAGTATACATATACTGTATAATCAAGGTCCAGCAGAGAACAGATGCTTAAATAATAATTTAATTGAATTTACTATTCGTTCTGAGATATTTTGAGGCACACAGTATGATGAAATACAATTAATTACACTGTAGATTGATAATAAATTGTAACACCCCCGCTATGCTGTTTCGTGACCATCACAAAATCGTGTTGTCTAACTGGATTAATAGAACATCTATCCAAGCAAGCAGCATCATGCAATCGTTGTATTGGTCTCTGGCAAACGTAAATGGCTACTAAGCGAACTAATTCCAAGTAGATTGGGTAGTCTTGGAGTTTATAATGATAAAAAACGTATTTTTTAACTCTTGAAATGAGTATTGCTACTATCTTACGTCTTCAACGTAACTCGTACGTACTAGTTGTGGAATCATATCATCGCTAATATAGTTAATTAATACACAGACATAAATGATGATTTAGTAAAAGATCGTGGATATGTACACTTGTAAAGTCTATTGGACATTTTACGTAACTGTCCAATTTCTCTAAGTTGAACTTAAAAATTAGTCATTCAACAAGATTGTTTCGAGTACAAATCTTTAATGTCTCCATTTACAGTTGGCTGGAAATAAACACATTTCAAGGATGCAGAACATGGGTGCATCGACGGCAGTTGATTCTACCTGGAAATACGTCTAGGTAACGATTTCTGCACGTGTTGAAGTTATCCAAGTTACCTGTATTTTCCAACATAGCGTGTAACAGTTCGCAAAAAACAATTGTCATAATGAACAGCATGGACAAGTCCCTGAAGGCGTCAATAAGAATTAATAGAAATAACCTAAGGTACATTAGTTACTATACTATTGATTACTCAAGTCACAAATAAACAATTTTCAACAGACGTATTTGTCTTGCGTGTAATTCTAGAAAGAAATGTCATAGCATGAACAAAGAATCTTTTGAAAAGATGCTGGACAACAAGAACCATTGATAGAACAATGCCTAGTGTTCGCAGCACCAAAGTGGATACAGTTGTTTGAATAAGATGACGGCTTATTTATTTAAGCAATTTTATCTTCACTAATAGGCTGCTTTACAGTATCCTGTATAATGTCGTCAGCTTGTTTCCGACGTAATGTACAGCGGTCCAAAAAAATACAATCAGTCATGCGGCAAGCGCTACATGATCATAATAGCTGTAGGCATTTCATACAATAGGCTTACTCTAGTCATTGATATGGATTGATCATTATCTGCACAGTACTATCTATAATTATTGTTAGCTGTTATTTAACCTGTATTATAGCGTTATTGCCAGTCATTGGAGTTCTAGTCGTTTACATTAAAATAACAAAAAACTCTTGACAAGAAGTAAGCAATAAGCATCACCACCGATACTCTGGAGCATCATGTTAAAATAGTGTTAAAACTGCGCAATCCTTGTACTGCCATCATACATATGATAGCCGACATCACACTGATATACTGTACTATTGTATTATTAACAGAGCAAAATACAGAAGCGATAAGTTTTCATTCGACTGACAGATTTCAGTATTTCTCGTAAATGTAAGAAACGGCATTAAAACTAACTAAAACTATCGCCGTCATGTAGCTAAAACTCTTTTTTTATTCAACCCATTGTAGTATGAGTCGAACTGCTTTGCAATCCAATTCAATATCACAAAGCCTACAAGAGACAAATGTGGGTCAAAAATGCCCATCCTTTGGCTAGCTTGCAATAAGGACCGGCGGTGGGACTCCATTTTAGCTAATAAATTCTCCATGTTTAAGCATGATAAAATACTGTTAGCTAAGTAGGCTGTCTACTTTCACTGCATCATTGGCAGTTCTCTAGATTCACGTCAACATGCTGTTACGTCAATAGGATAATTATCTCGAACGATATCGAACAGATGATGCTTACATCCAAAGTTAAAAGAAGTCACAAATAAACAGATTAATCAATTTTATGAATCTCTCTAGTTAGCGTAGGATAATGTCTACATGTACAGGTTATTATTATTAAATTTAATTAAATCGGATACAATACGTATGTTTCTACTGGTGTATATTATAGCACGGTAATTATACTTCTATCAAAGTTGATGATTCATCCATGACCCCTATAGAGCTAAGAATGAATACTCCATTTCATCAATGTTATTATAACTGTCAAGACTCGACGAGATGAATATTCGTTCGCCGGCAATATTGCCAAACGGAAATGCTTCACAAATCAGAACAATAATAGCGCCGATAGTATTAGTCATCAACCATAGAGGACAAGAAACCTTTTCAGTGTCATATCTCAATACTGTACGCCTATTTGGCAGTGACAAACTTCAATCTTGCGCCGATTAGTCATAGAACTTTTAATTAAATAATGTGTTTTAATCATAAAAAGGACGTTAAGTAGAAAAAGTCCATATCTCGGCTAATGCATCCAATCGCAATTCCCTACTCTCGTCTATTTACAGCGTCATTAACGTTCTTATTAAAAATTTTACGTTGAAAATTTAGTGTTACTGTATCATCAAAATAAAATAAACTACTAAATAGTCTGTCAATGGATGGCATTCAATATCCAGTAGTCAATGGTTCGAAAGAGTTAACCTGTATCCACGGTACATGCTGTTTTTCGATGAATCTAATGTGTATAATAATACAATATAGCGCAGTCTGTAGTCATGAAGGCAACAATTTTGTCTTACATTGCAGTATGACGATCGTTCAACAAGGCAGAGAACATAAAATTTTGAAATGTTGACGTACGATATCAGTCATAAATTATAATAATCACTACTCTGGCTATATAGCCTAAAATCGGCGATACTTAATAGTAAGAAGTATTTTCAAATAGTTACTTGTAACGCTCTTGCCACCTCTCCTCTTTTCAAAGTACCCTCATCGATCGATGAGATATACTGTAAAAGTTGCAGTTATATTGTACAATTCCACGTTGTGTAGCTTAAAGTAGCGATCTCGATTCTATTGATCATCATTGATGGCCAGATCAGTGCCATATTGGCTATCGCTATTGTATGTGGCAAACAATGCCCGAATAGCACTTTGGCCAATAGATAATACGAAAACAGTACAGCAGCTATGCCATCTTCGGTCAATTAATACCACATAATAAAGTAGCAAGGTGCTTGAATGTTGAATTAGACTGATTTTAAAGCGTTAGCATACCATAAGGTACAGTACTCAACATTTTAAATTTACGACGCAACAACCGTCACATATGGCTTTAATAGCTAAGTATCAACGTACTGTATTATCAAATTGCCATAGCAAAGGAATAATCTCTCAGCAATAGCGTAATCGATCAATCAATATACGTATAAGTTCTGTTAGCTAGGGAAGGAATCAAGATGTCACTATGCCTACTATTCCACGATGAAAAATGTCCAGCATTGGAAATGACTGACCACCAGGGGTTCTCAATCTGTACGTTCTAACGTAGACCACAAACAAGCAACCCACACAGATGACAGGAAAGAGTCGGTCTATTTTGGATTGGGGAAAAATAAATAAAATATCACCGCTAATCAGGATTAGCTGAATAATTCACAGTTAAACCTACGTGGTGCGGTAAAATAACGATGTTGTGAAAGCGTAGTGCATCATTTCGTCATGCTATCACCCCATTTGCCGTATAACTAGCCATACAACTATTTCATTTAAGGATATTAGCTTGATAGATCCTATCTTTGTAGTCTACTCTACTTTGCGGGAACATGCTGAAGATAAATAGCTAGCAAAAGACAGTTTTTTTGTTGCTTAATGCTACATGATCACATTTAGCCTTAACAGTCAATGAAACTCCAGCCTAGCATCATTTTAAAGTATTCACTACATCATCACAAAATTTGTTGGTATTGCAACCATACAAGCTTGAGAATCGCATACCAAAGTAAGAAAACAATACAATTGCAACAACTGCGAGCGACTACGGTACTAAAACAACAAGATAGGTATGGATTCAAGCTTCTTAAAGTAATGTCGATGGATGATTTACCATACTCATCCGTCATAACTCAAACGCTGTCGACACGATTATCGATTGCGTAGGGTAGAACTGCATCGTTGAAATGAATTCAATGATTTCAATCAGGAGTACGCCTGGACATTTGTAGACTGGCATGTTGTCGAGTGAGTGAAAAGTAGATGGTAATAACATCAATATTTAGGCGTTTGGGTGTAGACGGGCACCTTGCTGTACAAGAGTGTATGGTAGCAATTGCAGTTTAAAAACACTATCATCGGGTACTCTTATTCGCTCACTCTTCATGGTCGTATGCCATGTGCAAAGTCTGTATTCATTTCGCTTCTATCGCGACTTGTCCCAAATTGAAGGACAGCCATCTCAACATCGATTCTACGCTACCGTAACAGAGGCGTACTGATGAGATGGCGTTTCCTCAGGCTAAAAATGGATACGACTGTGTAGCAAGTTGGGAGCAACAATAAACAATCTTAATTGTAATCATAGCGAAATTCAACACGCTAACCAAATACGAACATTTCAAGCGTTGATTATTTCCTACTGCAGTGACAAAATGTCAAGGAACTCGATCGTAGCGAATGGAAAAAAAAAATAGAAGAACTTCCTTTCGTCTACGCGTGGTAGATGTGACGTCAGGATTGCAGTCGACGCAATCCTTGTTCTGTTGCTCATGCTGGTATCGAATTTGGACACCCAATGTGGCCCCTCAAGTCAATTTGACATGATACCCAAGTAATTTGCTCATAGAATGTCATTCGAAATGGAGTAAATCACTTGCATTTCACACAGTTATAATGGTAAAGCAAAGGATGACATGGGCAATTTTCAGACCTTACCGGTATACAGTACAGTGACTATAGAGATTTTTTTTTCCACTCTCACCACAGTATCACTCGCGTCCAAGCAGGGGTTGTTGGACAGCAGGATAATATCTCCGCCTACATGGATTGAAAGATGAAAAATTAGAGTGAGTAAATCTATTCGAACGCGATACCACAGCCTTGAATATTCACTCTCGAATTGAACAGTCAGAAAAAAAAAATGGTAGAGTAAAGCGAAGTTCAATGGACTTAATGCCGCAAAACTGTAACATGAGTTGGTTGACACGCAACTTTTGGTACTGAAAGTACACTCAATTTTCTTTTCTTGTAGTCAAGAAAGATGGTCCTACCTAAGTTTTGATTAATCCAAAGGCAATGAAAACACCCTGGTGAAAAAGTCAACAAGGATAACAGAGAAATTTGTCCACAATAACGCTAAGAAAGAGTTTGCAAAATCCAAATGGCTGGCTGATGTGCCCAATGGACCGACAAGATTTTTCACTGAATCAAAGTCTCTCCTCGTCTATACCAATACCAATGCTGACCAAGCTTACAAGACACGACGTGTATTACACGCTGACGTACAGTACAATACCACCGCTATGATTGGCCGACGGCAGCGAGTGTCGTGCCCATGGATCACCCTCCAGAGATACCGGAGCAGTCGATCGCTTGTCTTGTTTGCGTCTCCATCGTCAATGAAATCGGGTCAAGAAAGAAAGAGGGACGGACATAACGAGGCCATTGTCAGTCCCAAACCAATACGGTACCATGCATTCATTTACTACCGTACACAACAAGTCAATCTGCAAGTTAACGCTTGCAGATATCACTGCAGCGTCGATCGTGTACCTACGGTGGCTAAGCCACCGCTTAGCCACCGTAGGTACCACACTCTACTTCACACAAGTCAGCATTTCCCCCTTTGACTCGTCACCAAATCAGCGAGGGAAAAGAGAAGTTGGGAACCCGATGGAGTCATTTCTGGAGTGAACGGAGTAGGCCTCACCCTAGGAGGTCACTTCATGATGTCATCCGTGCTTTGATTCAACTTCATTGAACCGTCATTCTCTTCAGTACGGTTGAGACAACAACACTTGAAATGATTGCTATCGAAAGATGGCTGCGCCCAGGCAACGACTATGAAACCAAAATAGGATAGTGCAGTTATGGCGCAGTCTCTACAGTTACAGTTAGGCTTTCGTGGTGGGTTTTCCCCTTGCCACACTCTACTTCACACAAGTCAGCATTTCCCACTTTGACTCGTCATCAAATCAGCGAGGGAAAAGAGAAGTTGGGAACCCGATGGAGTCATTTCTGGAGTGAACGGAGTAGGCCTCACCCTAGGAGGTCACTTCATGATGTCATCTGTGCTTTGATTCAACTTCATTGAACCGTCATTCTCTTCAGTACGGTTGAGACAACAACACTTGAAATGATTGCTATCGAAAGATGGCTGCGCCCAGGCAACGCCTACGAAACCAAAATAGGATAGTGCAGTTATGGCGCAGTCTCTACAGTTACAGTTAGGCTTTCGTGGTGGGTTTTTCCCTTGCCATTGGGAAAGATATGATAGGGAGTAGCGCTCTAATGTGCTAACACAGATTATTAAAATAAGAGAATTTCTCCTGCAACTGTAGTCCTTCGTTCTCTAGTACGTTAAGAGAGTATCAAGGTTTGTTTACTCGGACCACCATACTCCGCACGCAGAGTAATGTTAGTCGTTGTAAATTAAATGGACCTGTTTTATAGGATCACAAACTGGTGTATATACAACAGATTTACAGAGAGTATCGGACGGAGAAACTCGGCTAGCTTATCGTAGCCAAATAGCATGTTATAAAGTTACTGAAATGAAACAAATAGGAATTTTCTTTCCATTCGTTATGGATAACATCAATGGACTCTATTTGGGGGAATGAAAATGCAATAAACTAGAAATGTTCACATGAACGTCCAAACATTATCCATTCAATCACCATCCCCGTAATACTCTATCTCTTTATAAAATAGACCTCAAAAAATGGATGTATACTTGTACACTTTAAAAAGTAAACCAGCCCCATAATGAAAATTACGTAGGATTCATCTCATTACTACCAAATGACTACAATCTTTACTACGGAAGTACACAACCATGGACTAATAGATATACACCTACAAGGTATTTTAAGTAGTCAATGGCACAACATACTGCTTTGAAAAAGTACAATGTCTATAGAGGCACGAATGCATGTCCTGAAGCATGCCAGTCATTTCACACGTATTTGAGATCAAAGCTTATAGTGCTATCAGGAAAGAAAAGCCTTCCCCCCCCCCAAAAAAAAGAAATTTGACAAAACTGGACGTTTATTAGCTTTCACTGCATCCATTCGGCAATGTCCCAAAAAATAAAAGCACGAGTAAATACTCCTGAATTATTTTTTTTTTTTCACCTGCTGTACAGATGTGGATAATCCAGCCACCTCTTCATTAATGAACATTGGCCTACAGACGGTAGTGAACACTTGACAGTAGTAATTTAATAAAGGAAAGCTCCTAGTCCCTCCCCTATTTGCATCAACACTGCGTTTACAGTACTCGTCATACAAAGGAAGAGCCATGTTTGCATTTTGCTACCCAATTTTGGCGTTGATATGATTAACGTCTTATGCTCCACTAGGTTTAAGTGTGTAAGCCCATCTGTAGCTAGTTTTGAACTTGGCCTAGTGTTGCTAGAACAGCAGTTGGAGAAGTTGGTATTGACGAAATGCTCAATTTATTCAACAAATATAATGGTACAGTAGAATGAGTATTTTCATACGTTATGCGAGGCCTAAACAGTATTCTGTAAACGACATCTTGCAGGTGTAGGAATATCACGTTGTTCATCATGAATACTGATGTAGTCAAGTCCATATCGATGTTATCATCTATCTGTGATCAACAGTAACATCGAGTTAGCATTTACAGTACAGTATATGGCGTAGAATAGGCTGTTCTGTTGAAAAAAGTAATTGTAGTACTGCAGTTATTCATAGGACAAGAGTCAATAGAACTTTAAGCAATACCAGCCAAGATGATGCTGCATTCATGTCCTTAATCAATATCAGTATGAACGGAATGTATGATATCTGATCATGATCAACAATAATATTATTCGATGAATAATTTAATTAGCGTAAATACATGCTAATGGAAGAGCTTCTTCTCATTCTGCAATCGTCTAGCTTATCAACTACGACAGTATCATGAAAGTCAAGAAAAAAAAATCTACTCTGTAGAAAACACGACTATAATATTTTTCCTATTCATCACACAGAACAAGACATAGGATAGAATTTTAAAGTCACTCGTGTGAAGGCATTCCAAATTCTCAATACACCTTTTATACGTATACATTGGCACAATATTAAAATAGTTCAGCGATGACTGTTGGATCATATTCTTAATGCAGCTTAATACCTATAAAATGATAAATTGTGTTCTTATCCCCAAGGATACACCTGGATGAATAACCCCAACTGGACCTCCACTGAATCGCAACCTAACGCATAGTTTAGAGTAATTTTGGACATTGTAAATTGTTATATAACAATTGTAATAATCGTCCTAAAAAACAAGAATTACTATTTTTAGCCTAATTCCCTACTTTGGACAAGTGAATAGACTGTCATTTGCATAGATTCATTCATTATTACATATATATATAGATATTAATAAAAGAATCAGGATAAATCCAGGCTAATCAATTAAAAATCAGGGCATTAATGCAATCTACAATATCGTAGCAGATATATGCAGCCTTAAGATAAAAAGTATACAATCGTTATAATTTACAATTTACAACGTTACTAAAAAATTACTTCAATAATCATCTTTGTCCTGACTATCACCACAATCTTTAAAGCCTCGATAATGCTATACCTTCCACTTTTCACATAATACGCCCTTACTAGTGTTTCCTTATTGCATAATTTCTATTTAATCATTTCTTAATCTGGGTATAACGATCAAATAGAGTAATGCCTTCACTTTTTGAAGTGATTTAATTAATAGAATCAGTCAAATATTCCTAAATTATGTTTATGAAATAATCCAAGACAGCTGTTTTATGAACTTGTACTTATAATATACAGTCAATTGACTAGTATAATAGGAAGAGAAAAATGATAAGTGGAATTTAAGCATAGATCAAATTCTATTCAATCGCTTTAAAATGTAGTCAATAGCACTATTTCGATATTAAATTAAGAAATACGATTATTGAGAAATACTCCATTTATACACAATCATAGAGAAAAAAATTACATATTATTCTAGGTAGAGATGTATTGTTCTTCATTTATAAAAAGATTGTTTCAATTTGGAATGTCTGGAATTTAATAATACCGGCATCAGTTAATGAATTCCTTATTAAAATATTCCTTACGTGACTTACTAATCGCCGTCTATTTAATAAAAATGGCTAAAATTTCATTGTTTCAACTCTTACGCTAATTGAACGTTGATTAGAATAACAACGCCAAAATCGATCAAGAAGGATTCAGTGAATCTAACTTCCTATAAGTCGATCCATTACCTTAAGCTAACATATCTCTAAGGTAGCTGTCACAGTATCATTCTTCCTACGTAAGATAGAAGTAGTAAGGATTGCACCCAGGATTTCATACCCGGGTGAAATACGCGAAGTATCGAGCAACGGCAATTTTTTGTAGGTAGAGAATCTCAATCTAATAAAAATAACGGCAATATATAGATATAGCCGGTTTTTTTACACAATCCAATCATATTTTGCAATCACATCGTAGCTTATTTCATTCACCATTAGCAAAATTATTCGTAGCGAAAAATTGGAGGTACCTTGCATTCAAGTATGGACATATCCGGTAAATAAAGCAAACTGGATAACAAGAATGTCAATTATTCGTCAACGCATTTATACTACTTACAGAATCGTATTTTATAAAGTGTTCTTAATAACACGGTGATGCCTTATTATTTTGCCAAATCTCACTTGCGATCTAGATCAGTTCTTTCATCTGATAATTAAATAAATATAACCCAATCTACAAGTTTGATCAAATAAATCATCAAACAAAGCACTTATTTCATAGAACTGCTTTAGTAGTTACATTTTAGACATATACTGAACCATAGACTGTTTCCGTCTTTACTCATACCAAAGTTGGCAAAGAAATTGCTAAATACTCTAATTATGAATCTTGAGCTAATCGAAAACCTTGGACTAGATCATCCCTTTATATTAAGAATCGAGATTTTCCATTGTAAAATAGAAATTATATTAATATGATACTGTAATTGTGAAATAGGATGGCATTTCCCTCATTTCTTGTCAACTCTAACGGATTTAATTTGCAAATTGACATGGACGATGAAAAATTTTGTTGCTTGGTTTATACCAATATTGCCTTACTTTGAACCTGTTTGAATACATGAACGGTGACTACTTCTGATAGTAGTCGGCTAGATTACAGGATAAATACGGCAACAGCTTTGTTAGTAGAGTTGTTAAGAAAAATTTAAAAGCCAAGTTTACTCTGATATATCTTCATAGCAACTTTTAAACATGTTTTGAATTTACATTTCTACAGTACGAGAAGTATAACGTGCGTAGTTCCACTAATATTCTTAATAAGAATATTTTTCAAATTTTAGAAATTTTATTGAATACAAACGTCTATCTGGAATACTATATCTTTTTACTACATAAACTGCTAACATTACAGTATTGCTAAAAGTACGCAATTTCTTTGCCTAACAAGATGACCTGCAGGAAGAACAAATCAATGTAAACTTGTATTTGCGACAATAATGTCGAGCTATATACCAATGCACTTTAAACAACCTTTAACTTTTATAACAGTATTGCTATGGATACAGCTTTATTTCATTAGTAAGTCTTCACCCTACAAACTACTATACATATTTATAGTTGAAGGAACTATTAGCGTGCGACTGCATATCTTAAATTGTATCCTGCTTTAATATCAGTTAATGTAAAGGAAATGGTAAAAGCATAGCATGCAAAGTACAGTATAAGGAGAGAGGGATCAACTAATCATTAATAATAATCATTATGTGAAAGGATTACTTTTATAATGATTATCGTTATTTTGGGTGTCTAAATCACGTTGTGTTGTTGCCAAATAAGTGACTTTTATGATCACACAATGATTCCTGATACTATTTAAAGAATACACTATTTAATAATTTCAATATCCTCTTCAAGATATCTATCTTGTCCATTTAAGACTATTTTCTAAAACATTTTAACAAAAAATTTAGTTGAAGTATAGCGAGGTTGTATTTCTTTTGTTAATTCTTATTTTCATAACTGTATTTATTGCCAAAAAATCTGTCTTATTATATGAGTACAGAATCTCTAAAATGAACTATCATGGTAAAAAGTGTAATACATTGGCCTCGCAGTTATTAAATATTCAAGGTAAATATTATTAGCGTATTTTCCACTAGAGCAAGTTTTAATTAATAGACGGTTATGGATATCCTATAAGGATGTCTTAATCTATTATACATCCATAAAAATAATCATCCCATAAAAATAATCATCTCATAAAATATGTCCATCATCGCAAAATAAGTAACAATTACGCTAGAACTTAATATCACTTTGATGTTACCGTCCAATAATCTCATTTACAAATACACTCAATATATCTGTGTCGTAAAGTGCTGTTGTTGACTAATTGCTATAGCTAATAAATGATGCTAATGACCTTACAAGCTCGTATACGCATGCAGTCATTAACATGCAAGAAAGAATAACCGATACTAAACATTGACTCGGCTAACAATTATCTTATTTTACTGGAAATAAACGAATAATTTTTCAAGTGCCACTGACTATTTCTGATCAGACTGAAATTATTACTCCATCATATCGATAAATTGTGAATCACTGTTTCTACTTTAAATGATCACAGTATAGTTTACTAGGACAGTTCATGCAATTAAAAAAATTCGATTTTGTTATAAAAGACCAAGTTATACATTTAGAACACATAATATTTACTGTATAAGAGGATAATAACTATTATAACAAGAACTGACATACTCGAGTTTCAAATGGGATAAGTCAAAATTCTTGGTTCTCCAGCTTAAAATGCTCTACTTTACTGTTAGCTAATTTTATTTGTCAACATTACTAGCCACATGTATTATTTCTTTGCAAGCAAATACGGATATACAGTAGAATAATTTATATCCGAAATATAGGATAATTTACATCCAAAAACGCTAAACTGAGTTATTACTTGATATATTGTATATATTTTAAGAGTGAATATCATTTAAATTGTTAAACGGTGGTATTACGAAGTTGATTAATAGAATTGGACTTGAGATACAAGATAGTAATTATTATTGTGTAGTATTATTTTGATCTAAGCATCATGGTTTAATTATTTCAATGTGTACAGGATTCTTAGAGAAGATTTTAATTCAAAACAAATACAAATTTATTGCAACGAACACAAATTAATTGCAAAAACTTTATCTGGCTAGATCTACACCAGTAAAATTTTAATCCTTTAAATTTCATAACGTGCAATGGAAAGAAATATTGATGATTTATTATTATGTTGATAGCGTAAGCGATTTCTTCTGTAAAATCAATCTAAAAAGGTCTTTACGGTACATACAAAATCTATTCGTATATAGAATGGAAATAAGAATACTAAATTTAATAATATTTACGGTATTTGAAAGGGTACTGTCGTAAAATAAGCTATCTAACACGATATTAGCATTAGAGCAGCTTAGCACGAAGATATAGCAGTTCTTGACTTGAATTATGGATGAAATAAAAGAAATAAAAGTATTATTCATTTAGTGAATCACTATAAACCAGTAGACATTATATAGCTCGTATATTACTGCAGTATAAGTATCGGTAGCAGTATGTCAGTAGATAATAGAAACTTTTTTTCTGTTAACATTAAAGTAAGAGCATTAAGTGATGGTAAATAGTATAACCATTATTAATATTAGTGCCGCATAGATCAGATGATCGACTTTAATGTAAATAGCAAGTGGGCGTAAAACCAGCAACTGATGTTTAATAATCTAGGACATTCGCCATTGCCTCCTTTCCATTAACATAACAAATAGATTTCTTTTGAAAAATAATTTTTACATTTATTTATGCAGATGGAGTGATACGATAAATTATGGTGTATTTTGATCGGCTTCTGTAATAACATAAATGTTATTGACTTAAAAATGTTGACATTTTAATTTGCTATATTAAATTGATGACGCTATCTTAATGATTGCTTAAATTACAATTTTAGATATTAAAATTGGTATGCATGCGCTGAGTTACATTTCTTGTTCTATTTTGCACAAGCAAACAATAGTTTTTGTTTCAAGCCTGGATTGAAAATGCCAATTGCTGTGCTATTTACCGATTACTAACCATAGCAACCTGATTCGCGATTATTGGAAGGCGCTAAAGTCAAGTTCTTATTTTGACGATCTATAACCAATAGGCCAGTAATAAAAACCAAGAACTACAGAAGTAAAAATTGGTCTAACGCCTGATAGATTAAATAAGCTTCGCGTTGCAGTTAATTTTTATTAATATCCATCTATCTTCAAGCCGTAAAGCACAATCTAGAATAAAAATTTTTCTTGCTCTACTGACGTTGAAAAATAAACCGAATAACATCAACGATGCTGTTATTATGATTTTGAAGGCCTTTAATCCTTTATTAGATAATATTTCAATATTAGCTTTATGAATCAAAATAATAGCATGTTTGTTTGAACGAATTCAAGAAAGGATAATAGTTCTCATTGTTCTGGCCATGCATAGGTCATGGAATAAATTTTAATTCTATAAATATACATGAACTTAAACGCCCCATTAAGCCCATTATCAACAAAAGAAAATGTGCACAACAAAGTATGAGAGAAAAACGTCAATCTTTATATAGAATTTTTAGGGAATCTAATCATTAACGGATTTAATTCTATTGTCTAAATTCATACTACGAGTATTTACTTGAAAAGTTTAAAATTCTTCAATATGATCTTGTTTTACGCCACTCAACTTTACCAAATAAATTGACCCGGCAATAATACTAATTTAAGTATTGATCAATAAAGGATTTAGCTATACAACAAATTTATGGCGATGAATAATACGTTTCTAAAACAGATGGTATAGCTGGTTCTTTCAAATTTTTTTAACGTTTTCCCTACGTTAATGCCATCCAATAAAGACACAAAAATATGTAGGATTAGTGCTTTTATCATATGATTTAAATTAGTTAACAACTTGCAATAAAACATTTCATTCCAGAATATATTCTAAGTGTTATAAGTTAAAAGCGATTTATAATCAATTGATCGAATTTAATGTAAGCTATTACTAATGAACCTAGTCTTTTAACTAAACCATTATTCTACTACTTTTTCTTGTAAACCAAGCTCAAACAATGTTTAATTCTTTAGCTATTAATCAATGAATAAGCGTTTTTCGATACAAAATAGGGCTGTTAAATTGAAAAAATTATCGTGTGTAAGACTGTTTCGTAGTTCAGTCTTTGTAATATTATCTGGGATAGGAATCTAAGGTTAATGTCATCGTCAAATATTTAACTATTACTAGCCTTTAAAAGTAATAGTCATTTTATGATCTATATTCGTCATTCTTTTTCGTAATATTATGCTAAAGACGATTTTCATATAATTTTCGCTACATTACCAGAGCCAAGGCAAAGCTATATGCGTGACATGAATAACATGTTAATTTACGGCTATCATAATTTCTTATTTTATATTTTTACTGTTTTTAAAAATCCTTTGTGACTTTAGATTAGTTAAAGCGTATCATATTCACTTTTCATAATTCTAATTAACTTATGAAATAAAAATTGGTGTGTTACGAAACAGCTTTGCAACAAGATAAGGTAATGCACGATCTGTCGATTCCCAGAACCACGCATCAGGAAGCAATATTTACTTTAAGGAACACTTTTCCTATACTAGTAGACTGCAAAAAGATTTAGACGCCTCGTATCTTACATTAAATACTAACCATAATAACCAACTTTATTATACGATTTATCGCATTTATATACTCTTTTACAATAGCAAAGACATCCCAGTTAGTAATGTTAACGTTGAAACTTGATAATCAATCAAAAGCTAATTTTGTCTACTGCTACCTAATGAAGACAACAGTATTTATGAACATAGACATCGAATGACTAGTACAAAATTGTCAGATTGGCATATGTCCTATCACGGAACATTTCTATGATAATCTACAATCTACCATAAGTAAATTACAATCACGGTGATTTGAATTGTAAGAAGATTATTCTCGATTCCCTAATTAAACTACTAATTACAGTAGACTGTATATCACCATAAAAGCTAGAGCTATATTTAAATATTATATATCTAAATTAGAAACTCTTCATATAAGGGTAAATCAACAAAATTATCCTAACATAGATGTTTCTACTATAATCTCGATATTACAGAGTATAGCACAGTAACATATTGATACAAACATAGTTCAGCATGGAAAACTAAAAGCGGAAAATAAATTATCGCAAGGAAATATTAGTGACGAACAGCATATCCGCAATACAAAGGAATTTATTTTAAAAAATTGTCTGTCTTTGTACCGTAACTAATAAGAACTGATAATATGTGTAAAGTGTG
>NW_002060955.1:1002124-1050662 GCF_000150275.1 Trichoplax adhaerens | reverse complement strand
ATAATGTGTCATAAATATAAACGGAAGTCTATAGAAATATGTATGAATGTAAAGGAAGTTAAATAAAAGTAATGCAGCAATGGATATCAGAACTTTTTTAATAGCGATAGACAAAATAGCTATTCATACAAATTCTAAATGGAATTGTTGCCGGTATCATTAGACATTTGAGAGTATAAAGGGATCCTACCGTGCCGATTTTGGTATTGAAGTAGTTACAAATCCACGCTAAAACAGTGTTATAGGACGCAAAATTATTGAAGTATTGTATCTGTGCGCTTTAATGAGTTATTTAGTATGGCCATAAACTGTAATAGCCATAGAGAGTTCTTAATATAGTAAAATAATTCCTAGGTGAAATGCTTTCATGATTTAAATATCTCATATCTAATAATTGATAATTTCTATGGATAATCAAAAACTGATAATGCCTTATTGTTCAAATATTCTACGCTGTGAGAACATCATACGTGGAAATCTTACGCTAAATGAATATTAAAGAATGGGACACTATGCTCAGCGTAAAATAGAATATCATTCAAAATACCACATGGCATAATGAAGGCAACTACGATATGATAGAGTTCACAAAGCCAAAAGAGATATGTCCTTGTTTAAACCTTAGCTCACTAGTACTGATTGCACGGTAATGTAGAAGTATTTGAATCAAGCGAGATTACTCTAAACAATAATACAACGTATCAAAATGATAGAGGATATATCAAAATACTTGTTTATAATATGTACCATTGCTATCCTTTCTATGGAAAGATTACTCTTTAATTCATTTCCGAACGTTAGTAGATAAAAACAGTTTATTAATTTTACTGTTAAATATCACAGTAGCAACTTAGACAACGTAATCCATACACAGCTAAATATCATTCAGACTATTCTCTATCTTCCTAAGTGCCTTACATTCTCACTTAAGTCTACATTTAAATCTTTAAATTACCAACTAATGGCAGTCTACTATTCTAGAACTTAAATATAACACCTATGATACCACCAATCTCCTACAGACTGGTGCTACCATTTTATGTGGAACTAATTTATCTATAGTTCGTAAACACCAATAATATCGTTGGATTAGTAATAAAAATCACTATGATGAATGTACAAAGTGATATTAATGTTTGTTTAGCCGGCTTGAAATGTTCATTTATGAATGCTATCACAATATACCGGTGGTAAATATCTAAATTCGAAATATAGGATATAAATAAGGAAATATAATTACAATCAACAATCATATAGTTAACTTTATAAGTTACAAGGATTTATATTTATAATGTTAAGCTGAAAATGAGAAATGGATTTTCGATAATGAAGCTGAGGTAAAGAACTAGATCATTGCACAGTATATTACGTATGTTAGGATGGACTATATGGTTAATGAGATACTACTAGATTAGGCAATTGGATATTGTAAACTATTAAGGCTAGCAACGGCTGCCGTTACCAAGGAGACAAGATTAAAAACATTTCACTGAATGATAGTTATCCAGAATATAAATTTTAGGTATTAATTGCAATTTTTGATTAAAAGGTGTAGACAAAATGGTTCGTCAAATATGTACCAGAGATGCAATACGAAATACGGTAATCCTTAATAATACTAATGTAATAGTACGGTTGTTAATCTTTGAGGCAAATATTAGTATGATTTTTCATTTGTAGTAATAAACTAAGCAACATTATTTGAAAATTATTCCATGCCGATATTAGATTTATGATAACCGCACTATAGAAACTGTTAGTATAAGTGATGGGATAAAAGCCTGGATTACAAATTATTATGGGTATCAGCTCTACATTCCTGTCACTTGGCTAATTAAGATACTATTTTAAATTTCTTAAGTTACTGCTAATCAAGTAGTTTAAAATAATTTTTAAATTAATTAAGATTATTCACTGAACTCTGACATAAGATGCTCTTTGTAGACCCTGTGCTTTAATATGGCATAGGAGATTGCAGTTTAAATTACTTACTATAATTCATAATTTTCCATTTTCCTAGTGCTTAATAATTACGGTTCTAAAATTATTTTTTCTCTTTTTTACTGTTTTCTAACAATTGAAATATCGCAGAAATAATACCTGAGATTCCACCACTTTGGTGATAATCTAATTTTTACTCAAGTTTAACTAGCGGGATATCATTGAGAATAGCTAGTGCCTTTGTTGATTGATATAAGACTAAGTTTTTTCACATGTTGTACAGGACTGCTTATCCTCAGGAAAATTAATGAATATTTTTTCAATAATTACCTATAAAATTCTGTTATTGGTTTTAAGAGCAAACATTTGCGGCATGCATTAATATGAACTACAATGATGATCATTATAAGATAAAAGAAAAGTATGGAAAGAATTCATTCCTTCGATTTTAGTATGTAGCATGCTCAAGCTAGTGCTCCTTTATCTGTATCATTGGCTAATTGCCCTTAAAAAAATTACAAGATGATATTATGAGCATTATGTTGCTACGAATTGTTAACATGAGCAGTTCATCTTATAACTAGCTTATGTTAATATTAAATTATAAAATCATGGTCGATGGATGAGAATATTTTGTGTTTTAACATAAATATGCTAAGAGTTAATTTATAAGCGTTGAAATAGTTATATCTACCACAATTCAACTGACAGAATTGGGTTGTCTATTCAGTCATTCATCTTTAACACTAAAATAAGAAATGAAAATTTAATTTCATACGATAGCTAGTAAAAAGGCTTAGAATTTATGAACAGTATGCTACTAAATTGTGATTGAGTTATTGAAGTCAAAAAATTATTTGACGTCATATATCTTATTAAATTATAATGAGACCAATAAAATTTTATCTTAATAAAATGGTAAATATACAGTATTATTGTTATTGCATTCAATTTGAGTATATTATTTTTGAGATGAACATGAAAAGAAAACAATAAAAATAAAAGCAGGAAGAGGCGAGGCTAGGTAGAGAAAACTGTAAGATTGAGACAATTTGATTGTATCTTTTGATAGGAGGAGGTAAACATACTGTATACACAATTTTGGGGACTTTTAATTGCTACTATACCTTATTAGTATCTTAACGCAACCTATCTTTTGCTTATTCCTATAACATGATTTAAAGGGGGTCAAAATGCACATACTGCTGCCATCTCATACACCATCGATAGTCTATTATACACGTATGGTCATATTAGCAAACAACAAAAAACTGTTGTCATGGGTGATAGAGCCATATATTTAGAAAATCTTTTTACTTTTGAGTGTATACTACCACAACTACATTGTAATATAGATAATATTTCTATTAGATTTATATTTTGGAGTTGTTATTTTTCATATCTAGGATTAAAAATGATGTTTAAATCTTGGTACATATGGTAACGCGAAATTTTACTAGATCCTTCTTGGCGATAATAATATTTATCTCATTACGATATAACTGAATTATAATTACGGCAATGCTTCATTTCTGTCATTGATTATATTTCTAAATTATTTTATAAATAGAATATTAATCATTGTTAGTAATCAGGGTAAGCAAATTGAGGATAGTAGAATTCTTGTTAATATCAGCAGGGGTAATTTATAATCGATAGCTATTGATAAATTTTCATGCCATTTTCACCTGTCTTTGTCTTCTAATCATCGGCTTAGATCCATTTATTCGATAACTTTAAAACAATGCCATGACAGTTATTCCGTTGGGTATTGAATAAAGCATCTAGGCATACAGATATGACAATAAGATAAATCGTAATAATAATACTATAAAAATATTAATAGTGCTAAGGAACAGGAAGAATGGTTTCAAAATGTTATTATCATTACTCATAACATATTTAATGAGGGTATTCAGTCTAGTTTTATTTTTTTCTATTATGCTTTTAATAATACGGATTCAAGGTTCACTATATCGATAATAAGTTTGGTATTATTATAAGAATATGAACTTCCAACAGTTAAACAGAAAAACACTAACAGTATCAATAAGAAAGAGCAGAAACGTTTCTAAAAATTCTTATTTAAATTAAATAAGTGCACAATATTTACGGCCTGAAACTGGGCTGGAGATAGACCTATTTAAGAAATTTGCCAAGGAAAGAAATTGACTCCTCAGCTATTGAAAGCCGAAGTTATTCCGCCAACATACATGTACTAACAAAGAGGGTAAGAGAATAGGCAATCGTTGCCATCGTTGTAAGTAGCACGATAAATTTGATGCTGCCTCCTTCTTGGACATCACGATCGATGAGATTCATCCAAATTTTGTGATATTGATTTCATTTATATACTATGTAGTTATTGACTTTGTGGTTTGATTAATATTATCGTAGATATGTAATAGTCGCTTTTATAACAATAATTAAATGATTGACATCGCTATCATCCACTCTATATTCAGATTCTATTTCATCGCAAAAAAACTAAACGATTCTCCAATAGTTCGCTTGATATGATCACCTTAAAAAATTAAAACAATTTACAGTTACAGTATCTACATTTTCAAGACAATCTTTTTTAGTCTCCCATTTTCTAGCAATTGTTTTATTGTTCCATTTTTTAATGTCCGATAGTCTCAAGTACATAAGAAACATATTAGTTGTTCTATGTTTATGTTTTATATCGATTAGATTCTATTTTATGACATGCCGGTCGTATTCTAAAGTTGTTAGATAGGACATTACCTATTTTAAGTGCTAAAAATATAATCGTTATCTTAGTAAATTCTGTTACACAACGATTTTATTACCCTTTGATAATCTTATGTTCTATTTTAAAGATCGAAGTTTTTTGGAATTAGCCTATTTATCAAAGAGCGGTTAGTCCTATAGTTACTTTGACATGGTGTATCAGATTGTGCTTAAATAATCTCGCTAAAGAATTTCTGCAATTTTCTAGATAATTTTTATTCGTTCAAATCAATCGCAGACATTTCTAAAATATGAAAACATAAATCATGCCATTAATTTGATCGCGGCCTGCTAAGTATATAAGTGAAAAGGATGATATATCAATCCTACAAATAGATAAATAACACTGGTAAAATAGAGTATAAATTAAAAACTGAAATCAATGACATGCAACGACTGTAGAGGGGTATCCGATATTTTAGAGTTGTGATATAGTTAGCAAAATATAGCGATTTCATTAGTAGCGTTATATTTATTTCCAATTGTTTAATCTAACTGACCTTAGAAAATTGCTATTAGCGTGGTCAGCTTTGTTTATAATCAATATGGAAGTTTTATAAGATGAATTGCATGTTAGTTTACTCGCAACTTGGTGTCGATGATACCTATTCTTCCTTCTCTTCAACTTTTACCTACGCATTCAATCATTACTATGATCATTTATTACTATAAGCTCGCCTTGTTTATTGGAATCCATCGTTAATTCTATATTCTATACTTAATTTAATAATATCGAATTAAAAGTAGATAGATTATGGTTGCATTGACAACATGATATTACCTAAATATAGTCTTTTTTGCCTATATTTACACTTTCTTCTGTTACATTAGTTGTAGGTAGCCTAAGATAATTAAAAATTTTCTAAAACGATTTGATGATTATACAACATTACGTATCTTTCAAACAATTCACTTAATCGCCTATGTCAACTTTGTGACCACAGCCTGAATGTTGAGATTTATAAATTCATCAGAATTCTAATCTTTGCCTACCAAATTAATGGAAGTCTATCAATTGCATTCCCAGTAGTGGACAAAATATCAGTCTGGATGATTCTTTGAAAGCTTTATTTAGTTACTGAGAAATTAACTTATGGGTGCACATCGAAATGTGAACTACATAAATTTCTAATTATTATTGCTTATTATCTATATCCATCACTCAATTTCTACTGTGCCAAAATAATTTTGTAGTCTCACGAGGACTTAGAAAATGTCTATACTGATGGTTATTTTCTGTATCCGGTAAAGGTGATGTTTTGCTTTAGTAGTTACAATTTCTCCAACAGTTTAGTACAAAAATGGTTCCGTGAGATTATGAACATGATTAAATATCAATTTAACATAGACAGGGAAGATCTAGTTCATGGATTGGTAAACAATTACTTGATAAATTTCCTTACGTGAAGCAACGTTACTCGTAAATGCGATATATGATCTAGATATTTACGAGTGTTCGCTTGTATGAGATTATCAATACGATATCTTTATTATCCAGTTTGATATCAATATTTTATTCCTTACTAAGCAGACGTGAGTTCATTTAAATGTCAAGTCAAATCCTAACAGCGCTTAATGTGCGTAGCATAAGTATTGTTGCTTCATTATCATTCAAATAATGATAAGACCAACTACAGTAACGAGGCGAAATACAGAACAAATGGTCATTCATTTTCTTCAAAAGATGAAGTTATTCATAATTGCAATGGATGCCAGTATCAATTAGATATAAAATTAACAAAATATGCAGATATTCCATGTTGAAAATATATTATTGTCACAAACCAACTTCGTGACAAGTATAACGTAAAACAAATCTCTAAATTACTATAGTCTCCGGGATTCAGTATCCCTACTTACAAGAATTTAGACGCCTTTGATTCTACGTTAAAACAACTATACAATTGAGAACTACTTTATTCAACTATCTGACGGGTTTATATACCCTTCTACAGCAGCTAACATTCACAAGTCATCTTATAATAACACTTGGGTGAGAACATCTACTAACTAGTTTTTCACAGTCGGACTACAATATGTCCATTCACAGAATCATTTCAGCACATATTACAGCACAGCAATAAATTGACTGTAACACATTTATAATTAGAGTAATTCCTATTGTAAGTAACTAGTTGTAATATAATATCACTATACTATATTAACCAAATTTAGATAGCTATTTCTTCACGGTAGTTCGTACCGTGACAATTATAGTGGCTAATAATATCTGTGATGGAGGGTTCGAAGAGTCAGATAATGTGGTTTTAGTTGCCATGCAGAAAATTGCACTAGGAGCTTAAGAAAAAGAGGATACTTCATTGCAGATAGTAGTTAGCTACAATGTGATAATTACGATGGATCAGCGTGGTAGCTGCCGTGAGTAAAGTGTGAATACTAACTGTGACTAATAATGCCACTTAAGAAGTTTAAGGTAGAAAACGGCGGTATTTATAGCTATGGCATTAGAACACATGCAGAGAACATGATTGTAGGGTTAGATACAACATATACCATAACAGGTTATAGAATAGCAGACGATTGTAGAAAATAGCGAATACTGTAATAACTAAATACAGTAACCTATATATGAATGTGAAGCAAGCGGACTGTAGATATGTCTAAATAAAAGAGTAATACATCATGTCTATATTTAAGAGTAGAGTATAGTTACAGTATATTCTAAATACAGTACAATATCTCTTAAGGTAATAGACTTCCAACCATTAAAACAGCGTAGCGAAGGGTGTATAGCACAACCATTTAATGCAAGCGTAAAAATTAAAAGAGAATTGATATTTGTATTCCTATAATAAATAAAATAATCCATTGCGATATTGTAATCAATATGCATTCATAGTAGGTTAAGACAGGCGGAACATCTATTCATATATATTAAATAGGTTTTGATAAAATTTATTAACATCTGATTGACAACGGAGGCCTTTGTCGGATTTGATGTAATCATAACTACATCTACAGTTACATGTTAATCCCTGCTGCAATGCGATAAATGTAGTATAGATTTCAGACTGCAAATTATGAGCGATCACTAATTTTTTCTAACATGATAAGACGATAAACATTAATCAATTAGATGAATATGCGTAGTGACTAGAATCTCTAACTCCTTAGATTCGCAATCTTTAACTCAAAATTAGACTTATTAAAATTGAAGAATCTCTAACGTACCACAAATGGTGCTACCGCATTTCATGTTACCCCTGTGAATTTGCTAAATTACCATAAAATAGTAGAGAATATTCATTAAATCTTTTCAATTTAATATACCCTTAACAAGATGGACGTATGCTTATTAAACAGTGAGTTATACTCTATACTTAGACGTAGTAAAGGGTCGTTCATAAGTTTACTCTACGCTTTCATAAAGTTCAGTCATTCATTTAATACGATTTTAAGCTTAGCAAGTTTGATGGAGACAGGTAAACCCATTGTCTATCTTTTTTCATTTCTATTTCTAAGGTACTGGAAATATCACGAATAATATAATCAATATTGACAATAGGATAACAGTTTAAATTTAAATTTTACAATACATAGATGCAGCGATGATGATTTACTGACTATTTTATTTGTTGATTACCTTGCTGAAAGTTTTATGTTATACCATAAGATCCTGTTTTCTTGATTATTGCATGAATATTGCCGATGCTATTGCAGTAAAGGCTAGTCTTCATCGTGGAGGAAACAAACCGTTTGCTAACATAAACGATGTTTCATATTTGTATCGACTCCAGATCAACCTAGTTGTAATCAAGTTAGCATTGTAAACTTGAATTACTTGATTATGGTCTTAGTTACTTAAAATCTTCTCGCTCATTAAACTATACACGGCTATCATGTCGTTAGAAAATAAAATATCTAGTCTAGCTAGATTCTTCTACTATTGATTAAAATATTCAATTTCAACTATGACTGAATAAGTATCGATAGCTATTTTAGGTAATGCTGGAAATACAAGCTGGCATTCTCTTGCTGATTAAGGAACAGTTATACCATTAAAATATTGTTAGGCTATAAAATGCACAATTTGTGAAAAATGACTACGAAAATAAATAGAATATTAGTCGTATCAAATAACGATCGTATGAATACAGAGTTCAACTTCAAGTAAAATGATTGTAGCAGCCATCAGTTAAGCGAATTAAAATTTAAGTTTCATTATTCTCGATTTAATATAATATTGACCATTGGATATTAATAAAGCTTCTCTTTCATCCACTTCCCATCTAACTTAAAGAAGCGATATATCGCGTTGCTAATTACGTATTTTAATAGTTTGTACTATAATATTTATGAGATTATTGATGATAAGGTTCACAGATATTAGGATTCAATTCTTGTCAGTCTTCTGAATATCATCAACTTCCTAAAGTGTCTAATGATATCAATTGAATTTAATACCGCTATACAATTAAAAGCTGTAAATTTGAGCTAGATGTTATAATTATTGGCAGTTTCTAGGTGATTTAATTTAGTGGCAAATTCGCGATTTGTCATAATTTTTTTCTAGATGTAGACTACAAGCCAAGTTATCGTTTATTATTTACACACTTTAATAATTGGGACATCATCACAATAGAAACATGATATCATTAATATTGAGACAGTAAAGTTTCTAAATATTTCTAATATGAAGCTTCAGCATGATATAAATCGTTGAGATCACACTTAGTGGGAAACGCAAGAGTAGATGGAATACTATTAAACTTGGATATAACAAGCCTACTTGTCATCTTATGTTTTACTATTATTTCAAATTTTTTACAAGTAATGTCTATTGGTAAACTTAAAAGAATAAGGCATATCTAAAGCAAAGATATTATAAAAGCTAATTTTAATGGTGTAAAATTTGCGTACTATATTCAGAATATTTGATGCATCTTTAGTGACTTTTTAAGGATATTTGTAAGCTCTTCAAGTATCTACTTGGATTAATTCCTCTCAAATATCGGTCTTGCTTCATAAAGGATCTGAATTAGTATTGAATATAGCTTAAGTTGTTTCCCAGTTGTTTTAATGTACTTTTGTTAACTATTTAAGGAAAGAAAGAATATTTACGCACGCAACTATGCTATCTTATAAGCTATACCATTGATTTTGCGAATTTGACCTAAAGTAGTATTCGACTGAAGTATAGTACTCGTTATTCTACTACAGTTGTTATCAACTTATCACTACTGTTTATCGTTATTATTGCTTAGTATTCTTACACTAAATCAATGTATAAATGTGACTTTGAATCTTATATCAACCTATAATAATGTAGTTATACCAATACATTTTTAATTGATTTTTTAAGGTATCATTTTCAGTATTATATTTGGAAAAATGTTTCTCGTAAGTATTTTAAGGTTATGATTGCTAATGAAGCTAAATTTAAAGAATTATAAAGTCTTTATTTTACTACTCCTTTTAATTCTTCCAAAAACAATTCTTAATTGCTTATATTTATTATTCCTGCCTTACTATTCTTAAGTTTTGATAACGCAAGACGATAACATACTCTAACAACAGCTGGTTGTGTCTGAATCATTTATCGAAGATGTATAGTAGTTTAACGTCAATTACCCTACATTCGAGCAATTATATGTGTTCTAATAGACGTCGCAAACCAGCTTCGTGACTAGGATAACGTAAAACAAATCTCTAAATTACTATAGTCTCCGGGATTCAGTATCCCTTAACTACCTCACAAGAATTTAGACGCCTTTGATTCTACGTTAAACTCAACTAGACAATTGAGAACTGCTTTATTCAACTATCTGACGGGCTTATATAACCTTCTACTGCAGCTAACATTCATGAGTCATCTTATAAAAATTCTTAGGTGAGAACATCTACTAACTAATTTTTCACAGTCGGACTACAATATGTCCATTCACAGAATCATTTCAGTACACATTACAGCACAGCATTCAATTTACTGTAACACATTTATAATTAGAGTGATTCCTACTGTAAGTAACTAGTTGTAATATATTGTCACTATATTATATTAACCAAATTTAGATGGCTATTTCTTCACGGTAGTTCGCACCTTGACAATAGAATATAGATATTTCAGTTTGTTTACTCGTACAGACAAACAAACTTTATTAAATTCTACAATGCCCAATTGTTTCAGAAAGTGAATGATATTATCACGCACAATCCAAGAAGATTAGTATCCTTACTTTTGTTCCATTACACGAGTATGTTGATAACTCTTAAAACCTTATTCTAATATTTAGGCCCAAAAATTTCAAGTAAGATATTAATTAGTTTTGCTATAATATCAAATTGAATATGTTGACATAGATGATACACTAATAATGATGAGTATTTTTAGTTTGTTTTAATATGAGATCACTTCAAAATCAGGCGACTACAAGACGAAAACACATTTTTTTGTTAACTTCAGACATTTTATTACTTGGGAGCTCAGTATAAATAAAATATGATTTATAAGTATACAGAAAATACTAGTCTCTTATCTCAACTTTCCATGGGCGGATAATCATAACATGATTGAATTCTGTAGTGTTTACTGTTTCAAACATGATAGTTATTGTTTCTATGATATTTTAAGATAATAAGGGTTGACTCATAATTAAAGCAGTATTATTCCTTAATAGTATTACATTCAAATATGGTTCCCTAACCCTAACTCTAACACTAAATCCTCATAATATGGTCATATATTACTATTGTTAAATGCAACTGCAATTTCCGTTCCTTTCCAATTTATCTATGTCTAGAAAAATTATTCTTAGTCAAGATATTTTACTTTCATCAAGTATGCATAGCTTTTTTAATTACTTCAACAGAATTTATTTTGTTCATTCTTTCATTTATTTTATTCTTCAAGTAATAGTAAAGGTTCTATCATGTGATTCATCTATCATTTAATCCGTCAATTAATTAATTTCTCCTGATACGTTCCGCTTTTCTACTATTCAATATAGTGAATATTAATTAAAAATTTTCCATCTATCCTAAAATTAATAACAGAAATTATTTATTATTACCCCATAGTATTAACGTTATCGTTTATATGCTATTCTTATTCTAGTAGATAGGTATAGATTAAAGTCTATTTCCGAGAATTGATAAAAATGTAGTCACTTGCAAGTAATTAAATCGTTTATGAATACTTTATTGTCAACTGTATACGTATATGATAGTTATGGGATAGATTTGAGAGAGAAATGGTAATCAATCGGTAAATAGGTCTACTATGGTGTGTAACTCTATAAATTGATTTACAGTAAGGCAGCCCTTAAATATAAGCAGAATCAGAATTGTAAGCCAATTTTTTAAGCGTCCTTGAAATTAATTTTTTTTGGGTAGTTCAGATCTATCTTTGTTGTTACAACTTTATCTGTGGGAATAAAAACTCGTGATCATTTTGCTGATACAGATCTAAAAAAATCTATCTTAATCCGTCTTGGACATCAATAATGCTGATATTTCTTCAAGTTCATATTATATCGATCGAAAATAGGTTAGATTTTACCATGAGTATCGCTTTAATGGTAAATCGAGCATAAATTTCCACATAAAACATAGTAGATACATGAATAATTTATCAACTTACGATGACCACAAAGAAGTAGAGAGTTAATTCTTTAACTGATGGGCAATAATAAATCTATTAACAGGAACCATTCTGCTATTTATTGCAAATGAATTAACTATATTATTAAAATAGATAGCTGTTACAAGAATTATAATGATTTCTATTAAGGATTCAACCTAAAATTTATTAATAATCAAGTCATTTCAGTATTGATTTATTATGATGCTGACTACATCATAAGGATAACACCTAAATCTTGAAAGGAAGAAATTGTACCGCAATCATCAAGAAATTAGCATGGCCTTATAATTTCTATACTCATCTTTTTTTATTATAGAGTCAGCCCAATCAATTGCTATTTTTATGAAACTGAAAGACGTCTTAATTTGATAGAAGCAATAAGGTATTTCCTGCTAAAATGATAAACAATTATAATAGCCAAGTTTTATTCTTAAAGTGACTTTTTAACGACAGTTAGTGTATTCATTTTCTTACCTATAACATAACTTAATTTGGCGTTTACTAAGCCTCTTTTATAGCTGAAATACTGCAATTAGGAGAAAACAAATTTTATATGGAACTTTCAGTTTCATTTCTTATTATTTTGTTATACTTTATGATACTCTCCTTCTCTGCATGATATCACATGTGTAAGGAATGTGATACTAGCTACGCTGTGATGTCGTTTTCAACAAAATCGTAACATTGAAAACTCGGTTTTAATGCGCATCGGCATGATTTCGATTTCTGATTTTACAAAAATGGCTAAATTTATGGTGTATATTACAATATCCATAGGGATTAAGAGCTTCTTTTACCTCGATAATTTTACTTAAAAGAGCCTTTTAATGCTGAGTGGTGTAAGGATTTGGTTTATAATATCACATTTTAATTTGCTATCTTATTGATATTTTCGTTAAAATAAAAGGACTCGGAAGTATTGTTACTGTAAAAATATAGGACAGTTTTTATATTGTAGTTTATGTGGCAAGAATAAATCAGGCATTAAACTAATTGGATATACCTTACATTATTATCTCAATAAATTACTAAAAATTGCAAATATTACATTATAAAGAAGGTAACATAGGATTTATTAAGGACTATGTAACCAATAAATCTTACTTTTATAGTAAATTAACCCATGAATGTTTCATAGTATTACACGATCCCTACCAGTACAGTCATTAAAGCTTATATCTATAGCAATATTGTTTTTGTAATAGAACTGTCGTATTGCGATGGTTTGTCATTGACAAATGTTAAAATCAAAAACGAACCTTTACGTTTTTTACATAATTTTTACATTTCTTTTCAATCGTTTACTGCAACTACATTAAACCGTCATTATACATTGGTCGACGTAATACTATGGAATTTTTAATTATTACCAGTACTGTAAACCCAATGATTTCCTGCATCAGAAGCATCTAATTATTAGGTATAGGGATAGAAAGTAAGCCATAAGATTGAAAATCGACATTGGCAATGTTTTAAGCATACCAATCAAAGCCCAACGATTTGCTCCAATCAGGGCTATTATAAAGGTATACTATTCTTCGGTTTAAACAAGATAGTATAGGATTGAAAAAGGTGTTGACAATATGTAAACTAGGTGTATTATTTGAAAAAATATCACTAAATAAAGTTGATAGTCGAAGAAATACGCATAGAAGGGACACACAATTTAAATTTGTATCCAAGAAGTGAAACTGCTTAAAAAGTACCATAACTTAAATACTGATGACTGAAGAGAGGAAAAACTTTAGTTAGCAGCGTAAAAAGTATCTACATACAGCTACTTGACTCTCCTTTAGGAATTATTATATACAGTGTATTGATATTATTATTACAGAATAGATGAAGTTTCCCGGCTAGTATTACCAGCTCTAAACTTTAGTCCAGCTAGATGTAGCCATGTAGTTTCTAGTACTGTGGCTATTTATTTGAAAAGCAGTTTGTCATTCTATCTTTCATCACGCTTTCTTATGTCTTCAGGATATACCAGCAGTTTATTTTAAGCTTATCATTCTTTCCATCTATGATTACCATTCCTACTCCGCAGCTTATCTATCTGTTTTAATAAGAAGTAATTAAATACCTATTTGATTTATAAATCAACTATCTATGACGTATATAAACTGCCTGGCTGTATCGTGATTTTGCGTTTGGATGCGCTCATATAAACTATATAACAAATGATTGCTTTACACATCCTGCGTACATTTATTGCAAACTATAGTTTAAGCCAAAATAAATTGTAAAATCTGTTGCGCACATTCTCTTTTCAACATTTAACTTTCTATATCATTCGAAGAACTGGACATCATTCATTGCTAGGATATTACAGCAGTCGAACATCCCCTAGACTAAACATTCTAGCATGTTTTCTTTTCAATTAGTAATTATTTTATAGCTCGACTATATGAATATCACTTACAAAGAGCACTAAAATCAATATACACATACTAGTAAGAGCAATATTGCATCGTTTTGGACATCTAACAAGCTTATGTGAGCCAATAATTTATTATTAAGCCAAAATTTACTTATTATTTGAAGTATTAAAGCTCTAAAGTTAATTGCGATATATTAACAAAAGATTGTATCATTACCGGACCCATTTCACGAAAGTATAAATTTAACACTTAATTATAGAATTTTTGATAGCTTAGCTGTACTCTATGTATGAATCAACTTTCTAGTAAAGACATCAGAGTAGTGAAGGGAGTAGTTAGGTTACAATGATAAGTTTACCTATTAAGAGTTGTAAGAATCAATAAAGTTCATTTCTATTTGAAGTAACGGTACCGAGTTAGTAAACTGCAATATGATAATAAGACCATTATACTAGCAAGGATAATGTTGATGGTGCCACCGATGGATTCGATGATTACTAGAAACGTTAACTATCGTAATTTAGTCGCGTAGCAAATTAACTAAATTGCATTCTTATCTCGAAATTTGTTTGTGTTTCCTTTCAATTTTAGATGTCAACCGTATCATTTCCTACTAGATAGCTTTAAAGAGATACTATTCAGTTCTAATTATAGAAAACTTAAAACCGTGAAAACAATTACATTCGTCATAGATATTATAAATTACAATACTATTGTTCATATAGCACTATATTATTAACTAAATGAGCCTATTATTTCTTCCTAAAATTATTTTAAAATCACATACAATTTCACTTTCAGAATTTGTTTTTTAACTTAATGTTTAGCATGTAATGGGATTTTTGAAAAAGATTAGCGAAAATGATCATAAATTTTCAATCTTGTCTGTGATTTACTTTTTCATACATCTAAAATAATCAATAGCTATATAGCATTCAAGCATGCTTCTAAAATTGTATATTTAAAGTAAAACTAGAAAGGCTATTACAGTTCCATGCTTATATTTAAGAGATCTTTATAGAATCAACACAATTAAATAGAACAGTAGAACGTCAGCATTTAATACAACATGCTGTCAAATGATAGAGAATATAAAGAATAATTTATTTAATCAACTTAGTACGGTAGAATACTTAGGTTAACATATTTGAGATAAATCTGAAATGTGTAGCATTATCCCGTTACGGAAAAATAATGCGATGATTTCATACTGAATGAGTATTCATTTTAAGCTTTAGCAAGGCAAAAAAGTTCCATTAAAGTAATCATTAACGTATCTTATTTTTAGTTTATGATTAAATTCTAATCAAATATTGACACTACTACGACTTTGCAGTATATTCTTTTCTTAGAATGATATCAGTGTAAAGAAGGAAGATAAATAGCCATCGAAGATTGTATACTTTAACGCTAATAATAAAATGCGTAAGAACCTGTTTATAAGATCAAAGGTAGAAAATCATAAGACGATGCCTAAATAATCGCTAAACTTAAATATCATTTTAGAGCCCTAGTGAATAGTAACATTATTGTACTACCTTATTAGAAAGTAATATACTGTTAGTAGCTAACTGATACCATCGTTTTAAACAATTATAGACATCTTACTGTGGCATAAATGCTAGTAAAATTCCATTTGACCACGTTAATGATGAATACTTTATGCCTTATTGGTTATCATTATACTGGTAAGGTCGTGAACGGATAATATACTAGAAATGAAGTTTTTTTCATTATAATAATACATGCTGCAACGAAATAATGTTGATACAATAAGTATGCAATATAAACTATCTATGAAAATTGGTATAAGTAAAAAATGACTATGTTAACATATTAGAGTTAACTACAACTTTATTACAATAAATTTATAGTTGATATTTGTAGTTTAATTATTAAAATCAGTCCTTAATTTAGTTTACAGCCTAATTCTTCAATTGTATACCTCCTATTCATTATCACAAGGGACCAAGCAAGTGTGTCTTACTCACAATATGATAAAAAATCAAAGTGCTTAGGCATTTGAAGAAATATATTTTATCCTGACTGGTTTTCTTGTCATTGAGAGAAAAATCTATTACTTACGCATATAGAACAATATTGTCTTTATAAAAAAATTGTTTCATTCTTTATAGAATAGGTACGATGTAAGGTATTGATCGTTCATTAGCGCGGCTGATGTTCATTCTACACTATCATATTTCAATACTGAATACCCATTTATTAGTTATGAACTATGGTCTAGAACGAGATAGTTAAAGTATCCGTATTCGTCGAAATATGATCGAATAAATAAACAAGCTTACTTTCTAAATTTATTAGAACTATTTTTAATTTTGATAGCATTTACTATTGAATAATTAGGCTGTTATACTTCCTAAACGATTTGATTTGATTGTCCCATTGCTACACTCGTATGCCTTTGATCATGAATTGTAATACTTTGGACTTGAAAGTTGATATTACAGACTATAATTAAATTAGCGGAGAAATATGATTATTTATCATTTTCACTTTCGTGTTAGAATTAAGGGGGAGAAAAATACATAACTTTAAATATGTTCCTTTTTACGCAAAATATTATGCAGCATATCTAATAAATTTGTCTATTACTAACCCTTAATGCTAGCTCTAAGTTATTGATTACCAGAAACACGCTATGTGATAGCAGTTTCAGAATTTCTTATTCCTTAGCATTAAAATAATATTAGCGAGCAGTTGCATAGTATCGCATACTATTAAAGATGACAAATTTCTAATAAATATAGGATTTACTTATTTACCGTCGAACATCTACCGACTGCTAAATTTCACTTCTTTTTTTGATGAATGGCTATTCATTCTTTGCTATATCTTAGAATAAGAAGCAAATTAAAGCTAGTCAAAATAATCAATCCATAGATTATTGATTGTCTTAAATGGAATAATTTGATCCACATTAAGAACTCGGTAGATCGGTATTATAAAGAATAAAAAGTCGTAGAATAAATTTAATTCAGTAATATACCCAACTTATTAAATTATCGCTAACAAATAAGTCTTGATTATTAGTGTAGAAGTTATCATCATCGTGGATATTGTAGGCCTTTTTTTCAAATTGCATATATCTAAAAGACTATTAGTGAATAATAATTTGAAATGTAATCATACATTAATGTTTTATATTCCATGGTAGAATGAATAATCACTTATATCGGCTAGTATGCCATAAAATCCCTTCAAATAATGTAACCCATTTTATTTTTACGTAATCAAATTTTTCGAGATTATAGGGGCACAAAAATAAATGGTTCATTAAAGACTTGATTAATTACGTACGAGTATTTACATTGGTGTCTCAATGCACAAAGCTGCTACCATATTGGTAGATCCTCAGTTGTATACTGTTGCCGATAACAATCAAGTATTCTATTTTCAAACAGATTTCATCGAAGTATAGCTAATATCCTTCTCTATCCATTAACCACTAGTTTTGATCAATACACAACTAAGAGATCATGATAATATTTTTAATCATTAAGTTAATATATACCCTATGGATTCTATACTGATTTAATCCTGTAGCTTTACGCTATTTTAATGAAGAAATTTCTTTACTATGACTACCATTCTTGGATAGCTTTCAGTGAAATCCTTTTTATCGTCCATTCTTTCGGCATTATACAGTATCAATTAGATAAAAAGAGTCAAAACTAAGCAAATCGAAGTAAAAACAAATTTTATCCGTGTCAATTTTATTTTTATATCTTAATTATTGATAAGAAATGATAATAATAATATTGGAATCTGAAGTATACTTTCTATTCCTGTCAATTTCTATTTAACTCCAATATTCTCACTTCTATTTTCCTCTTTCCGCTTTTGTAATTGACTTTTTCGATCAAAATTTCATGCATTATCTATTATCCATGCCATTGTCTTTACATTTATTATCTAATTTTTATTCTATACTACCACTTTAAATTATTTGTTATCTTGTAGAATAGCTTTGTTACCTATTTTAATTGCATAGCAACGTTCTTAACTTTTTATAATATTTCATTATTTTTAGTGGGTCTAAAGATACTCTCTCGTTTTCTATCTTCATACAAACAATATTAACTAATCTCGTTTTTATATTTAGTCTAAATTATTAAATTTAATAAAATAAGTTTCTTTGCTTTATTCCATACTTTTTAACTTCTATTTTCTGCAAAGTGTCATTTATCATCATTCACATTTTTTTCTTCTCTACTCCCTTAAATATCCTTCCATGTCTTTTTGGTCGACTAATCCGATGGTTAACTACTGAAAGTGTGACAAAAACTATGGGTATTACAGTTAGTGGTGAAGATAAAGCCGCCCGAGAAAAGAGCACAGACATTGATAAGAAAATTCAAAATGAAAAAGACAAGTCCTTAAGTGAAGTAAAGTTGTTACTTCTAGGTAAGTACTTACTTTCAATCCATAAATGAAATCAGACAATATTCGTTCATTGATTTTAATAGTAGATACTGTAGTGTACTATAAAATGAAGGCGAGTTTTAAAAAGACTAGGAAATTTTTTTTTAAGTACATCAGTGAGAATCATCCATTTTTCCCTGACAATTTTCCATTATCATAGATAGAATACTTCAGAAAACTCTAGCATTATTTAGGATGTGATTAGTCTTAATTTCATAGCAGTACAAATACGGATCGACTATATATATATATACTACTCCACAATCAATAACTTTTCTACTCATTTTTACTTTAACTGGAAGCTATGGTTATTTAACTATATTTACAATCTATATAGAAAGATTACTTATACAGTGTAACGTTATAAAATTTACTTTCCACCCTTTACATGTCTTATTTTCTGATCGGACTGAACGGTACCCCTTTCCTACTAGTGTTGCCTTTTGATTACGCATTAAGCATATAGGGATAGGATAACGTTTTAAAGTATTGATACTGATCCTATCTTCGGAGAATGGCAATCGGTATTATTTTTCCTTTTGTGTCTTGAATGTATTTACTAAGAAATAATTATCCATTATGGACTTTGTGAACGATCGGCTATATCAAAAATTTTACGC
The DNA here is from genome assembly GCF_000150275.1 of Trichoplax adhaerens. Lineage (NCBI taxonomy): Eukaryota > Metazoa > Placozoa > Uniplacotomia > Trichoplacea > Trichoplacidae > Trichoplax > Trichoplax adhaerens. Next base: position 1,030,923 of record NW_002060955.1, on the reverse strand, counting down.
ATTAGTTTTTATGATTCAAATCGATGAACACATTTTCTCTTGATGTAATTGTTCGTTCAAGGAACTGATGATATACTGCTTAGCCTATTTATTCTATGGATTTCATATTAAAATATCACAAAAAATGAATTGAATGTCGAGATGAAGCCCATAAATTGAACTTTCTAGTTAAAACTATCTTTACGTATGGAACTTAGAATCGTTAATCAACAAGTACACTTTCTTACACTCAATCTTGACATGAATCTTTTATATAATAGTAAATCCTATTAAAGATGGGTAGGCCTCGTTCATATATAACATGAAATCGACCGTAATTGTAATATTAAAGCTCAACTGCATCCATACTTAGCACCTAGCATTGGAGTTGCAGAATTATAATCCTCATAAAGATTGTTTTATGATATCTGTTCCATAGATATGAAATTATCTCAAACGTTAGAAAAGGCTGGACTAAATTTTTAAACTCTCATCCTTTCCTGTCTAGATAAACTATGAATTGATTTGTATACCATCGTGGAAAGTAGTTTATTTTACAGGTTATACATTTGCTTGTCTCATTAAAAGTTAAGTACATTTCGCTATAATATTGTTTTTTTATAACTGCCATCAATATGGTCATGTCTGTCGTTGGTAGACCTGCTAATATTAAGGAATTGAATATGAAGAAAAAACTCATATTCAGAAACATAAAAAGAAGCAAATTAATGCATCTATTAGCTTTAACTGTACGTATGCAAAACTACTATACCAGCATGAGGTAAAGGAAGCTAAGAAAGTAGGCCACTGAATTACGCTACGTTAGATTACCATTATTCAACAACAGAAAAACACTTTGATTTGTTTCACTTATCATCCAAGAATTTGCTCCAGCAATTTTACGAATGAGACGGTAGAAATAGAAGAAAATAAAGCTATTAATAAAATGCTATAAAGAATAATCATGCATATCGAAATGTGATAGTAACAGTATTAAGATTATGAAGTAATTGTCACCCTAAGAATAAAAGATATAAGTCATGATAATGAAATACCTTTCTAAAATGGTATTAATACACGGGCATACAAGATTAGTTGGCAATCCTATCAAGGAAAATTATAGCAGCGATCCGTTTCTTATTCTATGTCGAACTATTTGTTAGTAATTGGTTCCTCAAAACTGTGTGATAACAATTTTCGATGACATTTTTTCCCACGGGTAATATCTCGTAGGCAGAAGAATATTATTAATAAATTAATTCAATATTGCATTATATCACAGTATCTGAGATGCTTGATCAGAAATTGAACTCTGTTTCTATCATAACGTTAAAATTTTCATGCTTCATATCCAATGCTCACTAAATCTATATCGTAGCAGCTGAAAAGCGTTTTCAACTTATTTTTCCATTTACTACATTATATAAAGTTGAATACTACAGATAATCAAGCTTTCCAATTTTAGTAATAGTTACATTTTTGACACATTTCAACAACTATATTCCAATAATATCGATAAGGCTATAGCTATACAATATTATAAACAATCTTACTCTCTATGGTATTAAGCTAATACTGGTATAATTTGATGTCATACTTCGAATAAATGAGATTTCAAATACGCAATACTATAGTCAATTGACTTTTTATCTTCTCCTTCTCTCTACTCCTTAGTTTAAGAGCACTTGTCTAAGTTTATTGAAACTATTTATTCGTAGATATCTGTAATAGGAAATCGTAAAATAGATGAAGTAAATACTTTTATTCTACGTAATGAAGCAAATGAAAAAAAACTTATTTCACATAGATTAGGATTTTAAATTACACTATTCGACTATAATCTAGCTTATGACTGATCGTATGCAATCAACTGATAGGTTTATTGTTCATTTATAAAAGGCTAAAATAGAAATATGACTGCTTTGTACTATCAGTCCTTCGTGAATTCAATATCGAAATGACATGTTTTTGATTCTAAGTATTAAACTCAATTCTTTGTTTTTCTTCATTTATTCGGTAATAAAGTTACTGTTAAATGAAATAGTATTGATTCAGTACTGAATTTAATAACTTTCCTCACCTGATTAGCAAAATGATGGAAGTTGGTATATTATTGTACAATAAAATGCGGCATTGCAGATAGTTTTACGCTAGTAGAAATTTTTAGCTTTTGATATTACAATACACCTCTACCTAACTGTAGCACTGTTCTAAGCGGAAATATACCATTATGTTGACTCTGAAAATACTCGTATATCAATCGCTAGCTCATTTCTTCATTTTTATTAGCTAAGAATGTATATTATAGTTACAGCATGAAATGTTACTGATTAACTGTTCTTAAAACTAGGTCAGTGTTAGAGTAATCAAAATCATTATCACGAAATGTTGCCGCCTTCACTCACATGTAGACAACAGTTCAAGTCCTACAAATCGATAAACGCTTACAAATCATATTTTATTCTTAGCTATACACTTATTCATAGAGAATTAAAATAGCAGAGACACTATGAGTATTCTATCCATGTTTTGTTAGTAGTAACCATTAACATTATAATCCATTTCAGCAACGCTGTAATTTGTTACTTCCTCTGTTAGTAGGTTACTATCATGAAAGAATTTCTATAGGAGTTTAAGGAGTTAATCTTTGTGCAGGATTATAGATATCTATGTATAAATACCTATAATATAGTTTATTGGTCTATTGTCATGAAGTAAAAGTATTTGATAGCATTCATAAATAGAAATTTGATTGAAGAGGGGATAAAGGGGCTTCGAGAAAGCCCAAACTGTTTCGTCAAAAAACTGTTCAATATCATATTGATGCCAACGATGAAGATATTTAGTTATCGTGAATTTAATCTAGGAACGACCAGTTCAAGAACAGATCATGAACATATCGCGTATGTTTTCATCGGAATATCATGGGTAGTAACGATAGCCTCTAAAATCTTTTTGTAAACTCAGTCATTCATCGCATTATTATTCCCAGTATTCGAACTGTAGTATGGAAGGTGGGCTACAATAATTTTCTTTAATTCTACAGCTAATCCATTGCGCATTGTGGGATATTATTTCCGCATCAAATCCTCTTTTCAGCACGCATGCAGAATATACCATATTCTAATTAATCCTTTATCCCTACAGTACAATGCTGAATAAATAACAACAAATACCGTTACATCTGACGATACTTTGTTTGCTATCCAGTATGTTAGTATGCTAGTCTACATGTGTTAGTAGTCATTAGTTTAAATTGTAAGCAAGAAAGAAACTTATACAAAATACTTGCTAATTAAAAGTATATTTGCAATCGGAGCATTTACCAGTACATAAGAGCCTACGCTCCGGCTAAGGAAACTTTGAATTAATATAAACCGTGTCATTAGTGTTGATTAAGCGCTATCGCCAAAAGCCTTATTTTAAAATGTATGGAAGCTGAACAGGCTTTAAATATACTTTAATTGTACGGAAAGATATGGAATTTTTTGACTAGAAATACATTGGTTTCAACCCATAATCAGTGTTGATTCAGGGCAAAGACGGGTTTAAATTTTCTCTAGTTATATTATGACTAAGATCTCTTGATTATGTACTACAAGGTAGATCAAGACGACAGGAAAATATCGTTCGGCTTAGTGGCAGCAATTAGGTGAGACTCAGTTTATAGGCAAGCAAGAACAAATGTATAAGAGGACGGAGCGTAGTAGCAAGAAAAGGCACATGAAAGATTACGATTTCTAGAGATAGGATTGAGGGCAGATACGCAACTAAAATTAGAGCAGCTAATTTAGTTTTAAATCCGTGACATAAATTTATATCCGCGTAAGTGAAGGATATCATAAAATATTTACAGTCCTTTCTTAGAAATAAAATAAGCATACAGTAGTAAACGATATGAAGCTTAAAGCAGCAATATACATCGAAAAAATGACAAAAAATTTAATTTTTTCTTAACTTCGCTGTGCGAGTTTAATATAAATTCGTTCTTCTACCGATATGCAATTTAATAATTACATCTCTAGCGGCGGGGGATTTACTTTATATACCTTATGCTGTATAATCGGGTGACAATTTTTCTTAGAATTACTGGAGTGGTTTAGCTTGTCGAGCTGCTATCTAATTACGCTTATGTTGCTCTAGTGGTTCCAATTGAAAGCCAGCTCCTGTTAGGCTAATCTAGTAATCATTTATAGGCCTAATAGAGGCATCACTGCCAAAATAATACAATTTATACAGTATACTAAATTTCATTTCCTTGAATAAATATTTAGGTAATCTTGTAGTCCAACTACCTACATTATCGTTTTAGAGATGCGTTATCATATTACTATACTCGTAGGTATTAAGTTGCCCTTGAAATAAATATCGATGTAGATGTTGGATAAAAACGTGCGATCTATTACACTTAGGATAGTTTATTATACTACAAGAATATATTCTAAGCATTTACTTGGGAAGGGCAGTGTTTTAACCGGAATATCTTATAGTGTTTATTTGTGTGGTGATATAATCTGGTATAGATATAATTCAGGACTTAGCCAGTTAGTTGCGCAAGTGAGTATCTATCTCATAAATTTACATTAGAATTAGCAAGACTAGATACTTGTAAAATCATTTCGAAAGAGTAGTTTGTTGCTTACTTAATTTCATCATAAATTCCCCAAATTTAACAAATTGTCAATCTGGCACCTATATCATGGATTAGATCTTGATCGTTTTTGAACCCATTACTTTCTTAGTATAATTTATGCTTTCTGAATTGCTTTAATGATTAAAAAATTACAATTATAAGCTTTATACCTCTTTTCTAAGGATTGCAATGAATTGGCCATAACTAGATCTGATCTTAAGTTTACTACAGGCTAGACTTTCCTTTTCTAGCAAATGGCATTAGAATAAATATGAGCGGCATTACGATTTGATTTTTAATAAAGACTGTGGGAAAACTCTAAGTAAAATAGTCTCATTTCGAATTTTTATACAAGTTCGAACAATTTTATGGTCTAAACTATCGATTTCGTAATACTTGATTTAAACATCATTATTAGTAATGAAATCTCAAATACTGTATAGACATTTCAGACTACACCAAGAAGGCCAGCATACAGTAGTTTTAACCAACTGATACAGCAATTCTTCTTTCCTTGTTGTTGTTGTTTGTGATATTGTTATTATTGTTATCCCTTTTAAGAAAGTAGTCATAGCTGCAGGTTATCATTAATTTATAGCTGGTTAATTATTTTAAATACGTAAAACGTTTGGCATACATTTCAATCAAAAATTGACGATTCCTTACAAGAAAGTCAACGTTTTTGCTTAGTATCGAACATTGAAAGAAAATTTTTTACTCATTCTAATGTCATTTGTCAATGTTTATGGAGTGCTGTCTTAACAAACAAACAAGTATAATAATACTCTATTTATGCATAACATATGACGACATTAAAATTTCTAGTTGGCCCTTGAGTGAAATAAGAAATATCGTGTATCAAGACTCATAAGGCGCATTAGGAACTTTTACGTCTTTGAAATCGACTACTAATAAATAACGATTTAATCAACGTAAATAAAAAACATCTTTCATGTAACTATTCCACTCTTATCTACTCTTATTTTTCAGAATTTATAATGATGAAGCATATAAAATAACTTGTATAGTTTTGAAATATCTGCTTTCAGTTATCAAATAGAAATTACAAAAAATAAAATTAATCAAATGTGCTATTTAATTTACAGTCTTGTATAGTAGAGCATTTTTATAAAATTTATTTGCATCACCTCTTCATCAGCGATGAGCATATAGATAGGAAAGTTAATCAGTTCCACATGATTCGGTTCTGCCGAATCATTGAACTATTGGATGATAGCAAATAATTTTCTTTCAGAATTTATCTATTCTTATTTCATTACTGATGTAACAGTAGTACAATACTGGTTCACTAGGTGTAGGTTAAAGAATTAGGGTTAGTCATCTCCCATTACTATTAAAATTACAACTTCAATTTGCTAATTTTACGCATTGGTTCAAATTATTAATTAATAGGCGCTGGTGAATCTGGTAAAAGTACAATTGCCAAGCAAATGCGGTACGAAATCAATAAAATTCTTTACTATGTTCTAAATTACAACTCTGCATTATTTCTAGTAATAACCATTAAATGTTTTGAGCTACTGAATGAAATAATATCAATAATGCCCTTCTATCATATCTATCTTGCGATATATTTTATATAGGATTATCCATGAAAGTGGCTATTCAGATGAAGATCGACAGCAATATAAATCAATAATCCATTGTAATGCTATTTATTCGTTAAAAGCAATTATTGAAGCTATGAAAGTTTTAAAAATCGATATTTCACGTTCTCATACAAAGGTGAGTATTATCGTTGGAGTGCTCATTGCAGAAATAGATAATTTAATAAAAGTTATTAAAATGAAATATTGATTTGTCCAATCAGATCGATGCTGAAGATTTTCTAAGATTAATATATGATAGTCCTGATGAAGTTACGCCAGAGTTAAAAAAGATTATGAAACGATTGTGGAATGATCCTGATGTACAGAAATGTTTTAATCGCTCTAGAGAATATCAGTTAATGGATTCTGCATCATAGTAAGGAAAATGAATGCATATAAACTATTAAATTCGATGACTACTGTAAATGAATATAAAAATTTCATGGAGGCTATACAGTATAATTGCTAGATCTGTACCAAGTTAATAATAAATTTTTATACGATGTCCAATAAGTACGGTATAAACAAGTAGACAAAGTGACGGAATTGGTAATGGAACTTTTGCAGTATTAACGAAACACGATTTATTTTAGCTATCTAGATGACTTAGATCGCCTGGTACAAGATTCTTATTTACCATCGGAGCAAGATATATTACGAGCAAGGGTTAAAACCAGCTCTATTAAAGAAACAGAATTTGAATACAAGGGTCTTGAGTTTAAGTAAGATATCAATATAGAATTACTTGTAGGTAAATTTTTAGTCGGCAATAATATTGTAGTCGATTTCACTATATTCTCCATTACACTCATCAATTTCTGCTCTGTTTACTCATAACTACATTACATAACTGCCAATCGCCATACTTTATCGTCAAAGGCTACGTAATAGACTTTAATCTTCTATTTCTACCGATTACTTTCTCAAACTAGAATGATCGATGTCGGTGGGCAGCGTAGTGAAAGAAGGAAATGGATACACTGTTTTGAAAATGTTACTGCAGTTATATTTTGCGCGGCTTTAAGTGCATATGATTTGGTCTTGCAGGAAGACTATTTTACGGTAAAACGGATGAAAATTAGTTGTAATCTTCGAATATGTTTAGCTACAGCTGATAGCATTTTTAATATTATCATATTTTAAACGCTAATACATACATGTTTCATTAAAAAACTATTAGAATCGAATGAAAGAAAGCCTAAATTTATTCGATTCAGTCTGTAATAATCAATGGTTTAAGAAAACCTCTATCATATTATTCTTAAACAAGACTGATATCTTTAAAGAAAAAATTAGAAAATCTCCTATTACCACTTGTTTTCCGGAATATAATGGTAAAAAACTGTAATATGAACCATTGCAAAGAATAAATGAGCTATAATTATCTAGGAAGCACAGTCTGAGCTATAATTAGTTTAGATAATTCGTTAATACACAACATCTATTTCTTGAATTAAGCATAAAAAACTATACACTAACCTATAATTGCGCTTAAATTTTAGGAACAAATAGTTATGAAGAAACAACAAGTTATATACAAAAGAAATTTATATCTCTCAATAGTAATGGGAAAGAAAAGACCATCTATTCTCATTTCACGTGTGCTACCGATACAGAAAATATAGTATTTGTATTTGCTGCAGTAACCGACGTTATACTACAAAAAAATATTAAAGAACACGGTCTGTTGTTTTAATTCATGACGATAACTGCCACTTGAGGTTCATGTAGTGAAGTGATAGATTTGATCATTAATCGTAAATGTAATCGATTTCGAATAAAATCAAAATCCTGAATATTGCCTTGAATAAGGCATTTATAAACACGATATGATCTAATTTTACATTTTATCGCATAACCAAAGATCAAATTTAACTCCTAACATAAGAACAAGTGAATGTAATGCTATATATTTATTGCCATAAGAGTAATTAGGAATTGACTTCATCATTATTCTGAATTGGTTTATGATGAAATTTGCTTTAATGAATATTGCAGTAAGTTATAGAAGATGATGAATAGGTTGCTTCTAATAGCTGATAATTTCTACTAGAGCAACATATGGTTTTTATGATCAATTATTCCTTTGTATGCTAAATGTATTAATGCTGCCAGTTATTGTGGATTATAAAATATGCTAATTTGATATTACTGATTCTGTAATATTAGCTATACAAAATCATAGAATAGCTCAATTGGATACTGCTGAACGATTAGCTATGCTTTTAGCTTCTAATGCATGTTATATAGTATGCGGAACTAGACACGAAAAATAGATTGCGTAGAAATTTTAAATTGCTCTGTTATCCTGCGTTTTTATTTGCTACACTAGTAACGCCTTTCCATTTTTTTTTAAACTTTCAATCATAGAAAATTAACTGTGCTGTTTTCATCTATGTAACTAAAGTTAACTAGCTTTATTGAACAATTTAGGCAAAATATATGTTATATACTTACACTTTGCTCTATTAGACTGATTTATTAGTATAAAAATTAATAACCTGTGAAAGTAACTCTCATAGTTAACGGTTTGAGATATGAACAGTAATTGCAATTAACGCTGCATGATCTATAAACATGAAGACAATAATTTTTCCCATATTTTACATTAATATTTGTAAAATGTTTAATGCATCTTAGTAATATTGCTATCGTTATTAATCCAGAAACTAAAATTTATTCACATCGGCAGCATGCTATTGCTTGAGTTAAGGTAGAATGTAAAAACAAGCATATCCTGATATACATGTAGATATAATGACGACTAACAGAAATATGTATATGAAAGATACTGTACTGAGTAACAATTTTCAATAACATTTATTCGTTTAACTGGTTGATTAACTATACCAGAGCTGTAAAGTTCGTAATTTCTTCCCAATAATGTATGAACCAAAGCATTGAATACAATCTGTATCTCTTTCTATCTAACTTGCTACAATTATTGAACTTTGAGCAAAAGTTGAAGGGAATGTCAGCGCATAAATATGCCTTTACTAGCAATTTAACATGCAAAATTATACGTTAATTACTTCTGATTTGATGTACTGAATTTTAAAACAGAATTAAATTTATCGAATAAAACAATACGACAAGATTGAAAGGCTGCTTTTGGCTGAATGATATAACAAATTCTAAATTGGGCTATTATAAATAACGTAAAAAACACTAAGTAACTACTACGATAAACGTACATGGATTCATGTTTCGCTAGTCTGTAACTCGCAGATGAACAGTCTTAAACACTAATGTGAATTTAGGAATTACACTAAAGTTATTCTAATCAAATTACCAAATTACATAATTATCTAAATATCAAACACTTTATCAAGGTCTTTTGATGATAAAATAATATCTAAGTATATCGCATATAAAATAATTAGCGTCGCGATAATCTAATTTTATTATAGATAAGAGATAGTTCATTTATAGAACTACACACATTGCAATACAATGCTTAGCGTAGTAGTAAGTGCTAAATTTTTTTAAAAGCTGATCGAAATTAAATTGATATATGAATTAATAGCTTACTGCTTGAAAATACTTCCAGTCAATAAAAAGTACATCAATTTAGGCTGACTCAATGTTTATTCGGTAATGAGAGCTAAGTTTAAATTTAAATTTAATAGCTAAATGAATGTTAGCATTGCATACTCTTAAGAATAATATGAAACAATTGTTGGATATTTATTTTAAAAGTTACAGATAAAATCATAAAATATTTTTAATAACGCTACCTCTAGTGCTATTCAGTTAGTATCTTTAGAATCGAAATAATCAAAAAATAAATGATACGGTAAACAGTAAACTCATTTTGCTGTTTAAGAACTTTAGTTTATGAATTACCGTTCATACCATCGCCAAGATCATCAAAGTAAATTGCGATGGCAATTAATTTCAATTTATTACTTTCATAGCTTTACAATAGTGAATATGATTAATGTAAGATAATAAAATTACAGTACTAATAATCAATTCTACACGCGCACGCTCGCATTCGGTAAAATGTATATTTAGTGATATAAACAACAGCTAATATTTTTTAAGATTCTGTTAAATTTTATAACCATTAATCGTCTAATTGACACAGTAAAGCTACACCGCGGTCAATCCAGTGACTAGGTGGCTTATCCGATTGCATGTAAATGGCTAGCACATAGTTTGTTGAATGACCTAAATGGATATAACGATTGTAGAATTTGTATAAAACAGGATTAGCGGAAAGCTACTTTAGAGGCTCTCAGTCTAAAGCAATTTATTCAATATAGTATAAACATATATAATAAATACGCTCAACTATATAAATTAGTAGAAATCAATAAATTGTCATATACCAGTTGTAGACAAAATGCCTCTTCTTGCACTTGTCTTATAGACTGGGCACTCGTATCTACCATTAACATCAATGGAATTTTTCAGTTTCGGTTTCATCCAAATCTGTTGAATTAGTTAATGAAAAGCTCTTCTCTTATATAAAAATATAATAAAATTCTTTTCCAGCTCAATTTTATCACATAGTGCATTCTATTTTGACAAATATAACGTAGTCTCCATTGTGTAGAATCATTTCTTCATATTCATATATATTATGTTGAAAATACTAAGTAATATTAAGGATACTTTTGGAAGACTGTCATATAACACGGTTGAGCGTGATTCGGCTAGGACCTATAACCGTAGAAAAGTTCGTAAACACTGATGCGGTCGCTTCATTTATGATACTCGAGATTATGTAAATTAAATAATGATAATGGGTAGATCCGTATATTTTTGGCATCTTACCTTATCAGCGTTATTCCATCTTGCCCCCTCCAAATATAATCCGTAGACATAGACTCCATCCACCTACAAATATTCCATCCCACTTTTAATAACATCATTAAAAATATGGTTGCACAAATTCATACTAATTAAACTACTTTAATAGTCCTTACCGGCTTAGATTTAGCTTCAAATTTATTGTCAAGAACCTGAAAGTCGAAACTTAGTAAATCTATCGGAATTTTTGCCTTTCGCGAATGATTCTGAAGTATGCCTATAATATAAGATATCATGGTAATATAGTTTAAAGTAGTAATAGCTATAAAGATATGTAAAATATCCATTAATATCGTAGCCATCGTAGGGATATAAACATAAATTATAAGTTGTGAAATAACTGTACAAATAGTTGATAAATTGTCGGAATTAGTGAATTGAAACTGGCATTTTAAGAATTATTACCGGTTAAAAATGACTGCGTAAAGTAGAATCCTGATAACCAGTAAACGGTAGGATGTCCATTAGCTACCCATTCCTTGATATTAATAATAAGAAAACAGTCATTTAAAATCAACAAAGCCAATAATTTAACTTCTAATATGAAAATTTAAGCCTATACTGATCTACCTGAAAGAATTGTAATCTAGCAAATAAATCTAGTATGTATCCGCCTAATGGTTTCAAAGATGGATAAGATTTTTTCATCCAAGCATTTGGAACCTGTCAACAATTAATGAAAATCTAATTAGATGTGAACCATGGATAAAAGAAATTCCCCAATGGCCGCGGCATGAACGTAAAAACCAACAAGAAAGATTTCTATTTAAAATAATTTAGTGCATTTTAGTTAATTATAAGCATTTCATTCACCTTGCCAGCTAATAAGCAATCAAATGCACTCTCTAATTCAGCGGACATTATGATTTGACCCTAATAAAGATTTCAAAGAGAATTTAAACTTAAATTTAGAAATTCAATTGTGTTCCAAGTATGGTTTATTTAAAATTCAAATAGTTTACTTTGATAGCTTTTTGCATGTTTCTTAGACTAGATTGGATTACAGCAATTAGCCGATTGAATCTATTATATAGTACATAATCGTGTAAGTACATTTCGTATAAATGACAGCTTTATAAGAAATAGAGCTCTAAAGTGGTAGTAACTGCGATCGATACCTTATTATTTCTTGAGTCAGAACAGTATTCATAGAATCTTCATACCGCACTGGATATGAGGTCTACAATCAATAACTTTATTATTACAATTTCATCGCGAGAGATTAACCAATAACATAAAATTATCGAGTATTTTATAAAGTAGATTAAATCCCTGGAATCAAGTAATGGAAGAATTTTTAGTTTTTTCGTCTTACCGTTATATCTTTAACGGAAAATTCATCGGACATATTTGACAATATATCGGAGCACATATCATAAACAGTATCTTGCGGTGATTTTCCTTTATTAGCCACCTTAAGTAAGTATCGCAGTTAATTTTAAGCTCGAAAATTTTGCTTTCTATAATTACAAAACTTGGATTTTATGACTTACCTCACGTGGTTGTGTAGCTAAAACACCAGTGAATAACTCTTGTGTATCTTTTAGCTCTCGTGTTATATCGGCATTTTCGTGTAATCCGTATGCCTTGCAAATAAGAAATGTAAAAGCAATCTTTAGACTCGAGGATTACTAAATTTATTATAAAGAAACTACAGAGCATGATTGCAAGCTAAATAGTAAAATTTGATGATCAAAATACAAGTAGTCTAGCGGGATCGTATATCCTAGTTTCTTAGTATTTTACGTTATGTAATCCACCTCATAGAAATACAGCAGTACAGCAAGGTAAACTGTTACTATTATAAGATTAAAACTGTCCAGATAATTAGCAAGGTAAATTCTTACTATTGTAAGATTTTTTAAAACTGTCAAAATAATTCGCTCCGATTCAAAATAAAACTATTCTTTCATATATTACTAATCGTACGTAGAACATCATGCAATTAGGTATAGACTTCAAATTATCTGCTTGTAAATACCTCTGGATGAGCTGTAAGTGGTAGCGATTTGATGTAGTCAATGTAATGGTTGTAATCATTCTAAATATAATTTTTAAAATATCGATTATTAGGGATTAGAAAATCGTAAGATTGAAGACCAATTAATTCATTCCCACTTACATCTGCAGGAGAATAATACATTTCGTTATTGCAAAATTTGTATTGCTCATCCTCTAGAAGTTGATGATTAAAGAACCTCGATAGTAAACTTAGTAATAAACGGCGATCCCAATCATCAGTAACTCGACCACCATAATTGCATTGACCAATAACGTAGGTTAAAGCGTCCAGTGGAACAACTTCATATTCATTTAGGAAATTCTAGTGCAAAATAGTCCATAATACATAATTAGTAACCCAATGAGTAAGGTTAAGAAGTGAAATAACATCTCTTGAAAGGTCAACATTAAAACTACCTGCGCTTGTCTAACACTAATGTGTAGGTCAGAATCATTGAACTCATACGGAATATTCCATCCTAAAGGACCGAATGATCGTCGTTCTTGTACCAATGCATGGAAAAAGCATAGTCCAAATAATAATTTTCTCCATTCCTGGATTATAGAAGACCATAAAAATTTAAAACTGATTATTATCCAGTATGACGAAAAATCTATCAAGAAAATGCTACCTTTGTCTTGTCACAGCCATTGAAAAATTGCTGATTTGAAATTGGATCCGTTGTGTAAGATCGAAACAGATTTGATTTTAAGCCTTTTGGAATTTCATTAGTCATTTTAACACCTAAATGAAAAGAGAAATTTGTATCCAAAGTTCAAGTTGACGTTAGACAACAAGTTAAAACTTAATGCCTTAAGATTGACTGCTCTGAATCTATGTACATTACGTACGTAGGAAATTTACTTACAGCGTTGTAGGATTGGAACGGGAAAGTGTTCAGAAGGGTAACTAGTTAGCCATAATCTAAAGTTTGCATGAGCTTTATCGGCTACAATTTCCTAAGACGCGATCAGTTTAGATGGGATAGTTAGCTGATAAATCATAGTAGTCTATTTTGCGAAGAGATACCAAATCCTTCAAAATCTCACCTCCTCACAGATTTTCTCTAGTGTTGGTAACCATGAAACTGCTAAATGACAGTTTTGTAAAACAACCCATTTACCGTCTTTCATTGCCTATGAGTTAGATTAATAATTTAGTAACCGTAATAGCAGATGCATTCAACAGTTTTATTCTAACATTCAGTGCGAAACACACTTTTGAATTTCACATTGCAATATCAGTTTGCAAGTTCTTGATACATATATCAAACTAAGATCTGTCATCAAGGTCATAAATTAGTAATTAGGAAATACTTAGGAAGAATTCAATTATTTTATTTAAATTTTTGTAATTCTTCGATGGTTACTAAATTTAGATCATGTTTACAGATTGCTGATTTTTAAGTACCTTTTGAATTAAGGAGGTTGCAACAGGACCTTGACCCTGTCCTAGAGAAATACTCTGACAATTTTTTCTGCCCGGTCCTGTAGTAATAGTATCCAAAAAAAAGAAATTAACATCATGGGTAATAAATTCTGAAAATGAAAGCCACAATTGTAATTCAGTCTAATTATAATCGTAACATTGCATGTCTCAAACCTGAATCGTCTGCAAATTTTAGTAATAAACTTAATGGATCTGCACCAGGTGACAGAACAAATATGAGAGGAACAATATGACTTGATTCTAAGAAACTTCTAGTTAAATCAAATGCTGGTGGTTCAACATATTCTTTGCCGAGGTGATTAATAATATATTCCCGAATGGCATGAGGTACCTAATAATTACATGAACATGGTAAAAGTAGAAATAGTTTACTTTTCAAGTATCGGTTTTACATTTATCATTTTAAAAATTCTTCGTTCAAGCTAAATGTTTCGATGTTTTGGATTAAATGCTGTCGTTCCAGTTCTATATTTTTATGCTGACCTAGGCCATTTATACGAGCAGAACTAAGTTCTGTCAGATAAATGTATAATACTCGTCCTAGTTCATAGTTCTTATAATTCCTACCAGCATTAATGTTTTAAAAGTATCTTAATAAATAATAAAATTACGTACTTTGTCTTTTCTAAAGCATCTTAGTACAATTAGTTTTTCAAATTCTGATAGTTTTTCATTCCAGGGTTCGGGCAATGGCTCTGACTGAGGCTCCTTTGAATTGTAATAGCTCTCCCATGCTGGCGTCTAGGGATACGATATTTTCAGATTCTTTACTTATACAAGTTTAATGAAATTATTAACAGACTATTTAAAACTTAATGAATATTGCTTTTGATCAAAACTGACTTACATTGGCTTCAAAGTGTTCAACAAATCCATCAAAGTTGGATAAGTTGTTGCAGCCTACAATGTCTGACCATGATTTCTCTGCCAGCCAATCGGATGCTGGGTTTTTATAGGGATTATTAATTGAAATATTGCCGGTCAATAAATATCGCCACTGGCCCTCGTTGAAAGCGTTGCTACATAATGTATAAAAGAATTAATTTTAAACAAATTTAGGTTAGCTGACCAGCCGCAATCAATGAATAAGAACGACAGGAATGTTTAGTACACATAAAAAGATTTAAACCTATTCTTTTCAATTCCTATGCAAAGCAGCAAAGAAAATAAGATTTTATCCTTTTCAAATAAGGATCTGCTAACGTTCTGATAGATACTAAATTTGGATTAGAAGATTAAAAATTAATATATTAAATAAATTTATTCATTTCAATAACCTATTTCCAAGTCAATAGTCTTAACACATCTTCTAAACTAAAGGTTAGCACAAATGCTATTAGACCCTACCTATATGTAAAATGTTTATTTAATGCTGATATTCGTTCGTTTAGTTCATCTGATCCCTGACTGTCCCGGATAGACTTTAAGATACGGAAACGATCAATATATTATGATTATTAATATCTTATTAATTATAATTATTAACAAAAATTTTAATGATGATAAATCCATCTACAAAATGTAGAAGTACTCGATTTACGTATACAGTATGCAATTTAAGAAGAAATACCCTGATAAATAAGTTTATAAACCAAGTTAAAGAGTATTGATACGTGGGTTCAATGTTGGCTAAGTCAGATATAATAAAAAATAGTACTGCAGAGTGGTTAGCCACCTAGAGTAGCAAAGAATGAATAATGATGAGTAATTATTGTGCCTTCAAAGAGAATATTTTATTATTTTTGTAGCGGTTTCAAAGTCAATTAAACCCACAGGTCTTAAGTATTCACGCGCTTCATCAATTTCCTTTTCAGTTCTACTTGTAATTTCCTCTTTATCAGCGATTTCTCTAGCTAGCACTCGACTCGATGACAGGATCTTTGATGATAGAAATTTTATAATTATCAATTAAGTTAGAGAATATAGGATCAATCAGAATATCCTCTTTATATCTTATTAAATGTTCCCATTGTGAAAGTTTAGATGCAAATATTTTATATACCAATCTCCTTTAAAATGCCGTACGTGCTCATACGAAATTTTACTCCATAATATTCATCTCTATCTCATATGAATTAATAATCTGATTTCACAAACTGAAAATGTACCTCAACTCCAGTTTCATCTTCTAAGATATTTCCTTCGGAAGACGAAAGTACTTCTAATATCTTATCTTCGATATCTTTCAGCTAATAGACATTTACAATGAAAAGTTTAGGAGAAAAGTAGATGTCCCTTTCGTTGTGTAGTAGCTACTGAGTATACGAGTATAGGTACCTGTTTACGATTTTTAGCACTTTCTTCAATCAATGCATTTTTCTTTTCTTCTAGCACTGGCTTTTCTTTAGCAGTCACTATGCTTAGCATCTGGTCTTCCAACCCAGGCGCAGTAATTACAAAATTTAATACATTTACCTAAAATTAAAGTACTGTATTAGTTTTTTTATTGCTGTGTTTAACAATCGCTACAATTGGCCAGAGATAGATACCCTTATAGCAACTTCTGGTAGATAGTGTGGATTTCTTAGGCATGATGTTATATAAAATCGAAAATCCTATCATGTAGGAAATTTATAACAATCAGTTAATGCCCAAAGTATAGGACTTTATGTTAAGTATTTTTAAAACTTATCCCTGCTGTTACTCACTTGCGAATACTCAATGATACTGTCGCCTAAACGGATATAGTCAATGTTATTCTAGAAAATGAAAAAAATCAAATTTCGATAACATGAGATTACTTTCAATATATAGGAGAAGCAATCCTAATATCCTTACTCATCTTTTTATAAAATGTAAAGCTATAGAACTGATATTACATAAGCAAATCAACTTACAGGAAAATTGAGGTATAATTTATTAAACAAGACTGAATATATAAATGTTTATTTGCAATTTAAATAGGACCATTTTATAAACCTAAGATTAGAGCACATGCCTGCTTGAATGTTAGCTTCAGTAAAAGAGGTTCTAATGCTGGATCCAGTTCTTCACCAACATTTTCTAATAAAATTGGTGTACCAAACTGCAAAGCAACGGCGAATCAAATTATGATCATCTATCTAAATTGAAAATACGCATCCATTTCTAGCTACAAAAATGCTTTAGTGATGAATTAGCTTTTATAGCGAAATCAAGCTATTAAGCTATCAAAATTGTGTTTCTATCACTCCTTAGCTACCATGGTATGACTTCTATGAAAATGAATAATTACCGTATTAATTGGCAAATATGCTATTTACCTGTATACAATTTTGTAATGTCCTCATGTAATTGGAATCCGTCAACTTAATTACCTATAAGCACATATCAAAAAATTTAAATAATAGTAGCAACATAGGCAATATAAGCAAGATTTATATGAATGCTAATATATGTTATAAAAAGCAGTGCAAGTTTTTACATGCAAATTATTTGGTTTCTCTAGATTTTTAATCCATTTATTGGCTTGATTTTGAGGATCAATCATAAGTGGCCACCTTTGTGTGTTCATAACAATCAGAGCGTTCTCGATGGAGAAACTGAAACAGGAATACTGTTTTATTAGTAATAAAATAGGCATGTTGTAATATTTCAATTCCAGAACTATTCCATTACAATAAATATCGTCCAACAGTCTTATTAACGGGCGTCATATTTCAAAGTATAGTGTGTGTATATGTCATAGCTGCGTCTATCCTAAGGATATTGATGTGAAAACTACCGTGTGATATACCCTGAAGCTAACTTCAAATCCTTTATTTGTATTTGTGTTAAGACATGCTTTGCTTTGTACAAATATAATCCTTATTAACTACTCAAGTTATTTCAATTTATTTAACTTAAATTATCTCCAGCTGATAATGAACTGGCTTTTGCAGTAGTCAAATAGATTGCAAGCATAAATTTTGGTAGAAGGTAGCGTTACTAGACAAAAAAGAAACATACCTGTCTACTGGTAGCCCGGTTAAATGCCAAGTTTGAATTTTTACTGGATCTCCTACGGCTTTTTCTAACGAGAATGGCCGCGAGAGCGGAATATCTCTACCTCGTACTAAGTCAATCCAGGTTTGAAGACACTCCTAATAAATAAAGTCCACGATTGGTGCAAATATGCAAATCTTTAGCTTTGTTCATAAGATACATTATTTACTCCAACTGATGAGAAAATCGAATTAATATGGAGAGATAACGATTCTACAAGCGCTAAATTAGGAAATTACCTGGCGGAAATGCACCGTGAAAGGGCCTAAATAAGCAATAATAGCGGAGGAAAGTAATACATCGCCAACTATATTGAAGTAATTATAGCCAAGTTCTTTGGCACATCGTTCCCATCTCTCTTTTTCACCTCCTAATCCACTAATTAATTTTTCTGCTCGAACTAATTTCTCTCCAGTCATTTTAATACTGTCTTCTAAATCCTATTGCATAAATAAATTAGAGAATTTTATTAGTTTAAAATAGAGGACTAATACTTTCATCTGAAGCGTCGTATCTATTCACAAACAAAATACCTGTTTTTTATTTATCTTTGCCTCAAAATTGTCGTTCAGTAAATCCAATTTATCGACAACAACTTTTAGTTCTTCTCGCTTATGTTCTAGCTGTACCATTTGAGTTTCTAATT
Source organism: Trichoplax adhaerens (assembly GCF_000150275.1). Lineage (NCBI taxonomy): Eukaryota > Metazoa > Placozoa > Uniplacotomia > Trichoplacea > Trichoplacidae > Trichoplax > Trichoplax adhaerens. The sequence continues at coordinate 1,011,823 of NW_002060955.1, read as the reverse complement.
CTTTCTCGGCAGATGCTAAACGCGCTCTCTTGGGAGCAACTACTTTAGCTACACGATCATAAATTTCCATTGCTCGAACCCAACGACACATGCCTTCTGCGGCTGTCGATGCATTTTTGATAGCATCTGGATTGAAATCTGGATTATTAATATAATTATTTCGTATCTTCTGTATAATCTTAGCTGAAATATTATCTTTATCAAACTCTTTCAAAGAATCTAAAAACTTTAAGTCTCCCATCACTTTTTTAGATGTATACCACCAATCATCTGCTAGCTTGTTGTTCTGAGCTGGGTCTGGGCGTCTTTCGCATTTCACTCCCTACAGAATAATCGCATTAATCACAATTTTTGCATCTAGAAACCATAAACGATCATGAATTCTGATATCATAGAATATGGTTTTATTTATTCATTATAGCATTACTTACTTTCATAATACAAACAGCTTCCATGACAAGTTTAACACCATTTGGTGGATTTTGCATAGATTTGATGGTGCTGATATCTGATTGTTTTAACGTATCTAATGCTGAAATAGCAGCATTAAGCGCTGGCAAAGCTACGGCAAGTTTTTCCTCACAATCTTGCTATAAATACAAATCAATAGATATGTGACTGAATCATATTTAAATAAAATTTACTAACAATATCGACAAATATACAATAGCCATGGATTACTGCTAAGTTACTGCTAATAAACCTTAATAGCTTGTGCTTCCATAGCCGCTTTATTAGCTACCGCTTCTTCGGCTTCTACAACCTGTAGAAAATGGTACGATTACATTCAGAACATTTACGAATACATTTTATTTAACATTTTAAACGCGATAGCAGTATAGCATCAAACTGTTATGTTATAAACCAAAGAATAGGTTTTCATTAGATAAGTAAATTAACAGAATAAGTGTCTCCAAATATAAACGAACTTTTCTTTTTCCATCTACTGTTATCTTTTCTTCCTTTATATAATCGATCAGTTTTTCCGTCTCCTCACTAGTATAAATTAGCTCAGGCCTCAAGTTGGTCAATTCAGTTTGCATTACTGATATCTAGATTGCAGTAAATAGAATAAAAATTAATTTACCGAGTTATTATTATTGGAGCTCACCTAAAAGCATGTACTATTCTAACCTGAGATGAAGCAAAGTCAAGTTTCTGCAAGCCAGTCAAATAACGGTTTTTTAATGTAAGGATATCTAATCTTTTCCTGGCTAAAAGGGTCTTAAATAATCGTATTAAATCTAGATAGGATGTCGGTGTGACATAATTATGTCGTCCCAATGATTCCTCGTATCTATCAAAAATTCATTATTTACATGAGCTTAAAAAGATAACTTTGAATAAATAGTCTTAAGTTCTTTATAGTGTTTACTCTACTAACAACAGCCAAATTTAAGTATGACTTAAGATACCTATTCGATAAAGCCCGAATGCTTTCATGAAAGTATTTACACAAGCTAACACTTTCCGTTCGGATCCTAGAATCCATTTCTACATCATCTAAATAATAATTAGCTACCATTTCCAAAGCATCTTCAGGCCATACCTATTACAATAATAATTCCCAAATTAAAGAAATAGTCGCAATAGTATATAAGTTTTGGTCCAAATCCTTCAAGGTAAATATCAGCTTACTTGAAACCAATTTATGGTACAACAGTTTATTAAAGATGGAAACATCCTCAGTCGATTTCGGAATGTATCGCCGATAGGACTCATTGCGATCACAATATGTAAATTTTGACGAATACGCTCAATAAATAAATTATACATAGAGGACTGAGTGGCTACTTCAACCTTAACGCCGCGTTCTTGCGCTACTTTCTGCATCTAATTTTGATGGAAAATAATGATTTGTGAACTAAATCATTTATTTCACCATACAAAGTATTCGCTATTACTATTTTTCACTAGGTGAAATCGTTACTTAATTTAAATATCATGTGCTAAATTACCACACATCAGTTATACCTTATCTATAATTTCAGCTCGTTCTTCTGCATCGTAGAGATTGGGGATATCAGCCGTATTCAGTAATGTATTAATATCTTCTAAGTAAGATTCTTCCTACATATTTATCAGATATTGTTTTATTCCGATTTATTTCCAAATTGAAGACTAATAATATTGACTTAAACATAACTAATTTTTGCTATAGTGCTACGAGGCAATCATTTTAACTACTAGACATCTCATGAAAAATACTATTTTAATTAGTTTCACGTAGATAAACAATAACAACTGAATTGAAACCGTATATTAGAGTCATAAACGAAAATTTTAAACTAGTCCAAATATGTTATACCGCTTTTGCTACAGTAGTAAGATAGACATGAGACTATAGCTGTAGTTACATAAACTTGCCTTTAGTTGATTGTCTGCCAATAGGAACACTGTCGATTTGCCGTTTGTACCTGCATCCTGTAACATTTTACGGATATCATCCCTCCAGTCGTGAAATGAATAATTTCGCGTAACTTCTATTTGAAAAACTTGATGGGAAGCGATAAAAGCCGCCAATCTAGTCACACTTCGCCGACCACAACCATCAATTCCTACGATCAAAAACAATAGGAACGAAATAATTATAGTAAATATAGGAATAACCATAAGGTTTCGATACAATTATAATAGCTTAAACGGTGATAACATTTACCGACGAGCAGAGCATGGCCTTTCGGCTGTAGAAGTATCCTGCTGACTCTCGATATGTGTTCAATAGCGAATCCAAATAAAACTAAATCCATGGGCGCTTTACTCTCCGAATTGTAATCGTTCAGAAAGCGGCCCATAGTCTATAAAGGATAGTAAATTAAAACAGAAATTATCAAAATATGCGATAAGCAGTTTCAATATTAATTTCAACTGCAAAGTTTTTTGAAGATAATTAAGTTAAAAAACGTTTTCGCTGATATCACTTAAGCTAGACTGTACCTCCTTCAATTCGGAAAAGTCGGTTACTTCATCGTATCCTCTTTGGCCACCATCAACATAGTCACCAAAATACAATCTGATTGTGTAATTCAAGGCCAGCATTAGTGCATGTTTTGAAAGAATTCGTAAAATAGTTATCGCTGCAATTAGTATAGAAAATTCTTCGATAACGCTACAATATATTGAAGCTATGCTTAGCCCAGCCATTATTTCAAAAATAGCAAACTACCATTAAAGACATTAGACATGAATATTTAACTATTTTAGTATTTCGTAATAAATATATGCACAGCTTTAAAATGATATTTTCAAATCAAGATTGTATTATTGATTCATATTTGAAATGGTGCGAATGTTACAATATGTACTTTCGTAGAGTTTCATCAGTAAATTCAGAGCCATTATCAATTAGATGAGAAAATATTTCTTTAAATTTGAGTTTAAATTGCATTCCAACACATTTCTAGAGGATTCAAGATAAAGTATTTTATATTAGGATTAGTTAGATAATTATTATATCGAGATACATTAAATTTTGACAATACTAAGGTAACTTCATACACAATCACCTCAACGAGCTCGAAGAAACATTTACGATCTTTATCATCGACTAAACGATCATAAAATACGCGATAAACTTCATGAACCCACAAACGAACAATTTTCGATGCTGGGTTGCTACAGTTATTTAATGCTTCAGGTTTTAGAAGGAGAAATCCCTAGGATATCAATTAATTGTAGATTTTAAGAAATTTAAGGAATTAGCATTAAATTATTAGACTCCAAAAATTCATAGATAAGATTAAATTAATAATGCTTTGATTACATTGAACGCCGCATCGACCTAGGCACTAATACTTATCGTCAATACATTTACTTACATGAATTACGCGAGCGAAATCGCGCAAATTGAAAACATAATGAGACTTGGAAGGCGTTGGCAGAAAGTGGGATACAGCGAGATGGTAAATCATTTGTGTAGCATGAACAACAATCTATGAATAAATAAGTAAACATATTATACCGAAGCTAATGCCATTAGCTACTTCGAAATTAATTTATGGTAGATGATTCTACTCTATATCAGTTAAAATCCTAAAAAGACTCGAAACTGATAGTACAATTTCGGTTTAATTTACTATGAATAATTATATATATATATGCACAGTTCAATTTTGCACAAGAGAATTATCGATGATCTCAAGATGAGTCTAGACACTATATCACATTATACTTTAAGTTAGTGCAAGTGGCTACCGTACTGAATATATAAAGTGAAATTAATTTAAAATAGATGATTCTATTATGTGATAGTTAAAATTTGATAAAACTCCAAACTGATAGTACTGTTCCCTTTTAATTTACTAAGAATAATTATAGATGATCTCAAGATGGGTCTAGACGCTATAACTTTACCCTTGAAAATTTTTTCAAACTATTTTCAAAGCCTCTGTTGAAATGCCAATCGGTTACTGCTTGAAAAATGCTCCGCATTGATATTTCATCATATGAATCAATTCCGATAATATTAAAATGGCGTAGAAAGCGAGATGAAACCATGTTTCGACCTCCACCAGGGGGACCCATAGCTGCCAATACAATCCAATCCACTGGTGTTAAGATACTATTATCTTTCCTACAGCAACAACCAATCGCAGAATAATGATTAGTGAAAAAAATTAAGCGAAAAATTTCAAATTTTAAATGTGAATAATATACTGCCGGCATATAATACCATCTAGTTGCATTTGAACTGCGTTAATATACGTATTTACCTATCAAACCAATACTTATGATCTAAAAGCTGTCTAAGTAACTCTATTGGTGGCTGTGCACCATATTTTTCTTTCATTGGCATGTTAACATCATCGACAAAAACGACCATTTTCCTACTTAGAGTTGGTCCATAAACACCTCGTCGTCGCCTGGATTAATCATAGGATTCTTTCATTAGTTCAGATGATTAATCAAGTACTATTTCATTATAATTGATTAATATTCACCGATCTAATTTTGACATGAATAAATCCATAGTTTGTAATGATGAAGTGCGAGCTGAAAAGTTGATATTATTTGGTAGATAGCTAGGGATAAAATTAGACAGAATTAGCATTGAAACCAATTAAGAACATTTTGGGAAAATTAAAAAAAGCTATATGGATATTAAGGAATTTAGTCCAATCAGTACCTCTCCTTGGGTAAGTTAATTAAATGGTTAATAACTACTGCCGTTTTGCCCGTACCGGTAGGGCCGATAAACATTAAAGATTTTTCTTTCTTTATGAATTCATTTAAGAAGAATTCCTGTCGAATCGTTTCCATTGTTGGAACAATAATTTCATGAATCTAAAAAATTTCCAAAGAAATAGTAATCATGGTTTTAGGGCTAAACTACAGTAACATTATTGACAAAGTAACCGTAGCGAATACAGCTAATAGGAGTTCAAAGTATCGTTTATATTTTGTTATTGACAACTTAAAAATTTGATTACGGACTTAAAACTTTATACATCTACGAAGCAACCTATTTTGCTTACATTGGCTGTTGCTGGAATAGGAATATTTTCACGGGTATGTTCCCATTTCTTCCACATTCCACCAACATCAGATTTTAAGTATACATATTCGTAAATAGAGCCGCGGTTTGGATATTGAATGTTTTTCGGCATCTTCAAATCTTTTGGTCTGAAATCAAGTTTACAACACCATTTAAGGAAAAAAAATCAATCGAATTCTCTCCGATGCAGTAATGGTGCATGTAATCAATTTTAAGACATCGTTGGAACTTACAATGGAAAGTTTTTGTTAGTCCCAGCAGCTAATGGTTTAAACCATTCATCAAACCTACAAGAAATAATTGGATATTATTAATAATGGTAAGAGAATTAATTATAGATAGATTCCAATTTCCATGTAGTGATGTCGCTTTTACTTTGCACGGCTATCTCCTTCAATAACCGCTCCGAGGCTCCATACTAAAGCGAACTGGAATAAAGCTTGCAACCATGCACGAACTACATTATCGGGTCTGCCGTCCTCATTAATATTATCTGATTCAAGAGTTAAAGGATTAATATTGGAGGGCGTAGGAGATACGCCATCATTTTCTCTCGATTCCTGTTCTTCTTCAATAATTTCTTCTAATTCATCTTTTTTTGGAGGTTCGTGTCTATTTCAAAAGTCAATATAAAAATGGAATTTAGTGCTCATTTTTCTGTAAGCCTTGCTTATTCAACAAGATGGAAGAAATAAGTAGTAACTTCGATATGCGACAACATGAAAATATCATCCGATAAAGTTACTATATATATTTACCTTAATTCTTCAACCAGACAGTCATAGAGCTGAAGCATAGACATGGTCAAATGCATTGATGAAACCTTAACAAATTGTCGACAATTCTGCACGTAATCCAGACATGGTGGTAATAACCAACTAAACATGTTCTACAGTAGCATTCGGTAAAGATATGGTTAATACAATTTATAGAAATGATCATTTTGGGATAGAGCAAACATTAATTGATGAAAGCTATATCTACAAAGCGAAATCTGATATTTAACCTCAACAGTTTTGACTTGAGGCTCAGTTAAGGTTTTAGGTAAACAATTCTCAATCCATGATTTCACCAGAGTTGCAGGAGCTAACTGCGAAGGCTCCATATAGATCATACCACATCTAAAAATGATATATGTGGCCATTAACATACACTTTTGTCTATCTATATATTCATCTTGTTCTATTCTTGTAGATCCCTACCTATCTGTATTATTCAATAAATTTTCAGCTGCTACTTACCGACTAACAGTTGCTGGTGATGCTTGTTCAAGATTAGCAGGTTCAAATATCATATTTTGCCGTTGACTCATTTGGATAATTTCACCACTCATCAGACAAAGCTGTTAATATAGGCCAAGCGATTTAGTTAATATTGTCGCTGTTAATAAAAGTTACTAAAACTCTATTAAGTAATGAAATGATAACATGAAAGGATGGGTTTCATCGATATAGATACATTTTAAAAGTTTTCATTAATAACATCGAGAGAGGTAGATAATTAGCTATTTTAGATTGCTATCGAATCTTTTGCTAATTTTTCTAACATGAAACTAACCTTTTTGTTGTCGTCTAACACGGTATTAAGATTTTCGATCCATACAGCGTCAACAGGTCCATCGAATATGCACCATTTTCTGTCTTCTGTCAGTGAAGCTGCCTGTTCTCTAAAGACCTTTGCTAGTACCCCTATAATAATAAAGAATATCGAACGAGGGCGTTAAGCATACAGTTACAATTGATAATATTTCTTCTTATGGCTATGAGATCATTATTTTAATGTAAATTCAATATGCCTCATCAGATTTAAAAAAATACATTTGTGAATAAGTTATTGATTTAATCATTCTTATATATTATTGCTAAGTGATGATTACCATCAGACCATTCGTGGGACACAGGATCAAAGCTACCATATAATTGTTGCATAGTAACTGCTTTAGGATTTATGATTTGATATTGAACCTATATAGAATTAGGATCCGAATAATTTCGATTTAAATTGATATGGCTGTTGAATTATTACGGCAACGACAACGTTCAATACGTGTATTAGCAACTGAAATTAGGCTTGAAAGACTTTTACTAAGCATATACTTACAGCATTCTCCTTAAAGGAACTTTTTGTGTTATACAGTTTAGTCAGAGCTTGTGCTAATACTCGAATGGCAGATGTTTTACCACCTAAGGCATCTCCTACGATCATAAATCCATGTCTTACCAGCATCATCTCGTAGATCTAAATTTTAGGTTTTAAGAGACAGCCATAGTATTAAGAAATGACAACATACATTCACAATATTCTACTATTACTACGTTATTTATCGTATAAATAAGAATTTAATTACTAAGTAACTCTAAGCAAACCATAAGTTTTTAATTTACTTGAACAATTTTTCTTATAAACCAAGGGTTAGACTGCAATTTTTGTTCCTTTATACTGTCATGTAAAGCTGCTTGTAGATCACCATAATCCTTATTTTGCAAGATGACTCCAGGAAAAAGATCGCTAATAATTCCTTCAAACAATACTATATCTGGCACTAAAAACTGTAAACAAGAGTCAATTATTTACGATACTTCCTAGAAGTCGAGTAAATCTCATATTCAAAAAATTTAATTTACGACAACGTAAAGAAAAGGACTGCATTATAAAATGTCTTAAAACACCCATAATTCCTATTTTAAGCTAACCTTCGGTAAATTAACTTCCATAAGAGATCGAAGCAGTAACTTATCCTCTGATTCTTGAGGATGTTTCAATTTTAAATTGCCAGCAGCAAGCAGTACACTTTTAACGGCTCTCATACCGTAATCATAATGATGCTGAGAAGAAAGCTACGAAAGTAGTTTTTTTGAAATTTTTCGATTAATATAACTGCAATCCATGCATATCCTTTAAAGTTTGTATATGTGGAAATGAAAAAAAATAAGATTATTACCTGTTCAGAGCATAAACGATAGGTTGCCACAATTTTGGTGGATAAATTTCTTGCGTCTACAAATCCCATTGAATATAGAACAATTTCTCCTATCATAGCATAATCTGGGATCATCATAGCCACAGTACGGAATAATACCTGAATGAAGACATTTCAGTAAGCATTTTAGTCCTTTGATTATCATGGATATTGCTAATGCATCAAATTGATCACTTAGTAGAGACAGTGAGTATCAGATAATGGCTTCTGCCTTGGTTACCTTTAAATTATCTGGTAATTCAGCTCGTCCAGCATATCCAGGATTCATAGTAATAAAGATTGTACAAGACGGATCTAGTTTTAGCTTCGTTCCTTCGAAGACAAATGTCTGGACTTGTTCAGAGATCGCACGCTGAATACTTTGTATTTGCTGGGCAACAACAGAGAGTACTTCTAATTCAATTCGATTAAATTCATCGAAACAAGCCCAAGCACCAGCTTGCGCTAAACCTTTAAAGAATTTTCCCATGGCTTTGTAATCAAGACCATCAGAGCAATTAAATACGACACACTAATAAATTAAAAATAATGCACACGATTAAAACAAGGTGAACAACTCCATGCTAGTATAAAATTCAAGCAGAATTGATATTGAGTTGGAAAATCTTATTTTTTATAATTGGTTCAACGCTTGTACATCTTATAAAGAAGATTTCGTTTAAATAATTTGAAATTATAAATGCAATAAATGAATTGTATACATAACAGGAAATCGCTATAATGGCATCGGGGATTACCAACCTGTTTGGCAATAGCTTTGGCTAAATCTTTACATGTTTCTGTTTTACCAGTTCCTGCAGGCCCTTCAGGAGCACCACCAAGATTAAGAGATAAAGCGCCCATTAAAGTTCTAGTAAAGAAAGAAAGTCCATCAGGGCTTGCATCGTTAAATCAGTAAAACTGTAATAATTTTAATAGGTGATGTATGATGGGCATTCTATCCTCAAAATTCTCCTGCATAATAAGAATTAGGTGATAAAATGATTCGAATTTTAAGTAGTACTAAAAGGTAGTGCTTATGATAGTCGAATTTAGTTCTATATAAATTTGGCAAGTTGCTATTAAATAACTAACAATAAGAATTCTCATCGAAACTGGTTAAATTTCAGCACTGTTAATCAAGAAGATCGTTGACTTGTTATTGTATTAAATTACAAAAAAATTTGGAAAAGTTTACTCTGATATTATAATTCTTATATGAACTAGTATTATTAGCATTCATTTT
>NW_002060955.1:875224-1002074 GCF_000150275.1 Trichoplax adhaerens | reverse complement strand
ATTTCAGCACTGTTAATCAAGAAGATCGTTGACTTGTTATTGTATTAAATTACAAAATAAATTTAGAAAAATTTACTCTGATTGCATAAAATCTTAAAACATGTTGTAAGTTAAACGGTATTAAACGCAAAAGGCCCTATTAGATATTATAATTCTTATATGAACTAGTATTATTAGCATTCAATTTTCTTAGGTAATATATCTATGACAAAATAATTCTATGCATGGAAAATAAGCCAATTTAGGATAATAGCTTCATTATGATCACCTGTAGCATCGATCAGTTAAGGGAGTTATGACCAATCGTCCGGTATTTCCTAAATATTCATATCCATAAGGAATAGTCGTGTTAATCATTCTTATAACCACATTCTCCTCCTCCCAATAATATCTCATTTGGCTAATCCAGTGGAAGTCACGTATTGACGATACTTTCATGTCTTTCAATTTGGCTACCACATCCCGGGCTGTAATGCAATTACAACATTAGACTAATTCTAAATAACAATTTACTACTATCAAGTAAATTCTAGTCAGGCATGTGCCATGCAAGTAAACTAACGATTAAAGACCTAAAATTATTCTCTTCCGCAGGTAAATCCAATGTAGCGCATTCTATGGAAACTATACTATCGATATAACGAAATTTATATTACGAAAAAAAGACCATTTTATTATTTTGCTCACCGTGAACATCAACAACAATTAAGGCTCCTAAAGTTGTACGTGACATAGCTGTCAGTTCTCCGCGAACTAATTCCACGCTGTCATTAATTTGGTTGGTACATTTTCGCAAATAGTGTTCGATTGTGTTATCTTCAATCGCCTAAAAGAATTAATTTAATTATAGAAACTTTTCGTCACCTTGGTATTAGTCGAAAATTTTAATATCCTCATCTGAATTTGACTGATTTACAAATAAATCATTCCTGAATAAGCCGAAATAGAAAGGTCTATCTACCTGCGAGACTTCAGCGGTCCAAAATATTTGGCTACAAGCTAGCACAACTTGGCCAGGCCATAATAGGATCCATTCTTTACGAGAAGAATCTAAATAATCTGCTAAAGAATCTTCTATCTCTTGTCTAATACTTTTCTTCATAGCAAATTCCACCTACAATAAGAGAGCATAAGCCCCTTAGTACAACAAGTCAGCTTCTCTTTTCGGAATTTAAGGGTAATTGGCGTGAAATACGAAAGGAAAATGCGTTAAACAATATCTACTAACTTGTTGAAGCCACTTTTCAACCATGCCTTTTGCATCATTAGGAAATATTTGGTGAACTAACTCAATAATTTCATCTTGAGCTGAAATCATCGCGACAATAGTTGTGTCTTCTGTAAAATTCAATTTAGCTATTCCTTCAAAGATCTTTTTCAAGTGTGGTTGTACTCTTAATGGGTCTTTCGTCTCCGATAGAATTTCCAGCAATTCATCGTTGGATAGGAAGAAGAATCTATTTGATCAAGGATAGTAAAATTTATATATTGTCTTTAGAATAGACTGCTAATGCAACAAATTCATAGAATGACAAGCAACGACTGTGAAAATATTCATATACCGTGGGAAAAATAGTCTTTTCTCTTCCAAGTATCGATTCAATCCCACCTGAATTTCTTCCAGTAAAGCCTTGTCGTTGAAATAATTCATATATCATTATCAAGATTTAACTATAGCTTGAAATGCATCGTAATAATTATAGTGCAATAAATAATACTTTCAGTTTGAAAGTTCTTGACGATTAAAAGTAGAATCAATTTCATTACTATACAAATACCCACACCTCAAAGTCCAATTTTTCTGGTAGTTATTAATTAGCACAACGCTAACTAAGCATAGATATTTACTATTTCAGACAATTCTCTTTTACAACTCTAAGGAGATTGTATTTACTTCTAAATAATTCTAAATAATTTGATATAGAATATTGCCACCTATCATATTATTCTTGCACCTTAGCTGAGGAGTATTATCTTGCTTTACTCAAGTAATTGTCGCCTTTTAATTTGCAGATAAACGTGCAATGCATAAAGTATCTAATTAATTACTTTCGATGAATATCTAGGTTTAGAGTCTCGCGGTTATTAATATATACTATACCGAAGTATTTTCTATTCAACGTCAAGTTCTCAGACTGAATTACTTCGCCCAAATATGTACGTTTATCCTATAAAACTTTTAGTCGTCAACTAGATATCGATATCGCAAGCGCGAAAATTGAACTCAAAAAAATCAACAACGTTGGCAAATTGTGATATTATTCTGATGTGAAGTAATTTAATATTTTATGCCGGCGTTCGAAGGTGACAAACATTTCAGGCGTTATGTTAATATTAAAAGCATGCATTGACTATTTATAGAAATAAAGTGTATGAAGATTACTTTATTGGTCTGAGCTATCAATCAAATGCTAAACTCCAAGTTAAATATTATAATCATCCACAATTCAAGTCGGAGTTAAATTACCTCTGAAGCCTGCAAATCTTCTAACATATTGGGTTGTGAAACAACAATCATCGCTTTAGTATCAACTATGCTTGTTTCCATCATGGATTTCCTACAATAAAAATTAAGCTCCTTTAATTAATCAAGCTTTCCATTCCTGAAATCTACTTTTACTAGAAGTGATTGCTCTTAAATGAAGTATTTCAAATTATGTACAGAAACGCACCATTGTCTGTCTACTGCCTTAAACTTCATTCCTTCCTTTGGCATTTGCTGGCAGATATCTTTAGAACTAAAGATAGGTTCAAGATACATCCAAGATGATTGAACCTATATGACGAGGATGTGCTTAGAAATTTTGATTTCTCGATTTATCTGCTGTAATAAATCTAGGACAGTATTTTTTCTTACCCTAAGCCAGGCATCTAAAATGTTCTGTGTCCTCCTCTGTTATGGATGATATAAACAATTTTTACATAAAACGAATATAAATATTTCCCTTGCCAATTATGATTAATCATCATCTATCTTACCAATTTCTTCTCCCATGCTTCAACTTGTCCTGCAAATGGTCCGATTACTGGTGACATTTTCATAGTGACAGTCTTAACAATTTGATCATCCAGGAGAATCTATTTAAAGCGAACCATTAGCAAATTCAGTTCATCATTAAATATGCTATAAGGGTAAATAAATGATGATATATTACAAAAAAAGGAGAGTTAAGGCTCCATTTTGCCTTCTAACCTGAATATCATCAAAGGATGATAAAATATTTAATTCAGTATCTCGATATGGCACAAAGGTAAAATGAATAGTTTCCCAATCTTGAGACATCTTATCCAGAGCCTATGATTCCAGTACAAGAATAAAACGTTCAATAACTGTGTCATTTAGCTTTTGAATTAAATGCTATCCAATCAATATAATAAGAGAGTGAGAGTCCGACAAAAGTAACTATTTATTGCGAAGTAGTTGCTTTGTCAATTTATTAGGCATACGTATAAAAGGATATTGAGGCTAAGTACTAATTTTCTCTCCTGATATGTTGTGCATTAATTTCTTTTCGATCAATAAAGTCTATCTAGCTAGTCTTACCTTTTCTAGTGCATATTCTCTACTGGCAATTACACTAATCTCTGTTAAGCGATCAACATATTTGTCCAATCCCAAACTAAACATATCACTTAAGGAAGTCTTGTCATTCGGCGTTATATCTTGTCCAACCTAGACATATAACGAAGTTTTCAATATAAGCAGAATTATATTTTTCCCTGATCGATAAAATTTTTAATATTATTCAGATTCCTTTTCGGTAAAGTGGTATTATATCACGTTAACTTATTATATAGTATAATAAAGTTGATATTATTCTTTGATCAATAAAATTACTTATAATATTTCTTTTCAGTAAAATTTTATAATATTGGGTTAGGTTAAATATATCCATTATAATAAAGTTGATATTATTCTTTGTATAATAAGATTGCTTATAACATTATGCTTCTTTTCGGCAACGTGGTATTACATTGTGCTCAGTTAACGTATCATTAATTCTAATAAAGATTATGCTTATAGACTTACAACTTCACTCATTGCTTGCCAATGCCGATCTTTTAATCCGGGATTGCAAAGAGCGCGAATTAGCGGCATATAGATTTTAAATTTATCCAGTTTACCCTTAATACTAGTTGTTGCTCGCAAAGGTCCAGGCAGATCTTGACGTAGGAATTCTTTCGTTAATCGATAACTGGTCCTCCATAAATCCATTACCTTGTGATAGCATTAACATAATAAAAGATTCGAAATACATTAAAATTTATCTACAATAACACGTGAGGTAAATTTATCAATCCTACATCACTGCTAATATAATATATAGAGTATTTATACTTTATAAAAGCTATATAATTCTTAAGCAGTATCCTAAAAATCTAGATAAGCGCAAACCTGTTCTTCCAACTGTTCGGCATTTAGTTTCAGCATGGATCCATTCATCCAGTTTTTAGCATTATTATTATAAGTCACAACAGTTTTCCATAACTTGTCAAATGGATCTTTCTTACTGACAATTTCTTGTAGAATAGGAAATGTAGATTTTACTTCACATCCTAATAATTCTTCTTCTCTATTAATTTGTTGTTTCTATGATCAAATAAAGTTAAAAAAGATTTTGTTTTACATATTAGATGACTATTTACTGTGAGATATTTTTGATATGTTGCTATAAAATACGAAAGGTAATTACAATTTATTTTAAGGCGTTCACTAGTACCTACCTCTTCGAATAATTCTTCAAGTTTCTCTTGGATTTCATTTAATTCGTAATGATAAGTCTCAGACTCTGCCAATCTTTCCTTCGGTTCGAATGATTGGACATCTTTCATCAATTCCTTAGTATTATAATCGAATCTTTTTAGCCACTGATTTAAATGAGCAACGGCTTGATCATGACGAGCGTTGATCTGTAATTCGCTATATTTTTTCGAATTGAAATAAAGATTTATTATTGCCATATCTGCGAAATGAATACTTTTTATGTATACTATTATTCTGAGTTGGCTTAAAGCTAATCAATGTAAACTAAATCTGTGACAGAATACGTATATAAATCCATAAGATTTAGAATTCTGCATAAATTCTCGCCAATCGATTTATTTCATCCTCTGACGAGAATTAGAGACTACTACTAAATATATAGCATACTTACGTTGTAGTATCTATATTTCGAAGGCTATGGCTAACATAAATAGATCATGCTATGACTTGGCAAATAAGTAAGCTACTACTAATTACTAGACTTGTCTTATAACTCAGGAAATATTTAATTTTAAAATCTCATGAATACTATAAAACTTCTGCAGACTATAACAACGCTCGCATCAAGAATTTTTGAGCGTAGAATAATTTCAGTCACAGTAAATTTGGTAAGAAGCTAAAACTTGTGTAACATCAGCCAGAAAGGATTTACAAGGATATTAAAAATCTATACAAATAAACTTTCTCTATTTCATGATTATATCCTCGCTAACTAGACTTACTTGGCACTAATCATCGGCAATATGCGGGCAGGCCAAGTAAAGGTAATGTTATTCAATTGGATATCTTCATCGGGCAAAATAGCAAAATCCATCAAGAAGAGAACATTATCCGCAGCAATGTTAATTTTATCCTATTATAATAAAGGAATTATTGAAAAAAAATTTAGATTGAGCCGCAAAGGAATAAAATTGTAAGCATCTATATGTAATTTAAAAATCTTACCAAAAGCTTCAGTAAAGCCCCTCCACGTAAACCATCTGTATAATTGGACAATTTGACCAATTCTTCAGTATTATTTGGTATCATAGTCATTCTAGCCACGATATCGTTGTAGTCATTGCATATCTTTCGATTAAATTTCCGACTTTTATCCACAATATTTTGCACCAGTGTATTAATTAACATACGCGCTTGATTGATCAAAAACTAGGTATGATAAAAACAGAAGTTATAAGAATTATTTCTGGTGCCCTAAATATTATTTTATCACATTAATTTAAGCCTAAAGTCAACTAAAAACTAACTCTATTCGCTCCATCGCAATTTAAAGTGAACAAATGCATCGGTACTAAAACTGGTAATGAGCCAATTTCTGTGATCATGTCTTGAAATTTTTCAATTTTAGCAACGTATTCTTCGAGTGAATGGTCTTCTTGTACAAATATTTCACAATCTTCAATGGCTTTTTTAGTCAATAAGTAATTATATGGTTGATAGACAGATCGATATCTAAGAAAAATATGACAAGCAAGATATGAGGATGAATATAAGTAATCATTCTTATGGTAGCTAAGTTAAATTATTAACTATATAGAGGATAGATTTCCAAACAGACCTTACTGGACCGTGCAAATTATTTCGAATAACTTCTTCTATCCTTTGCTTGGCCATTAGGACTAATTCTTCTTCACTTCGTAGAACTTCGATACAACGAATGTCTTGATTATCGTCTTCTAGGTAAAATAACTGATATTCAACTCTTGGTATCCCTTTAATACTATCTAACATCATATTGATGATAATATTAATTTTCTCGATAATCTCAGTTATGGTTGGCTTAAAGATAATGTCTTGCCCTTCGATACTGCCATCCTATGCGTTAAATAGAATAAATAAGCAACTATCAGGAAATAATTTCCAAGTGCAATGTAATTTTTGCTATTATATGTTTGTAAGATCATTGAATAAACAAAATTCAACTTTACTTACAGTAAAAATGACAATAGGATGGATGGTTTTAGTTTGATTACTATGAAAATACTCTCCATCGTAGTTATTGCCATTACTATATTCTTCTGTTAATTCCACTAAATCGTAGATCGAATGCAAGACGGCACTACGAATTTGTATAGACATTAATCCAGCCACGCAGTCAAAAAAAGAATCCATTTTATTTAATCTTCCTTCCTAATGATTGAAGACGATGAACTTAGTACAACTTGCTCAAATAAATGATGTTGTACGATTAATTTCAACATTTATGATGATTGATATAGTTTCTTAATCACCTCATCATTCGGCATTCTCTTCTCAATATCTTCCTTAAAGGAAGCTGCAATTGTACCACATTGGGGTAACCACGTTGATTTTAATTCAGCCACTGCTTTCTCACTGGATTTGCTTAAATATTCATGAAACTTTTCTACCGTCATGAAGAAGCTGCGTCGTAAGTCATCCATATCGAATAGACGGAAATTGTTGTACCTGTATCAATATTGATCAGATGGTGCGTTATAATGGTTGCAAAAATTTCCACCCACTATTGTAGAAAACTAATATTAAATGATTATAATTTTATCATCTAAGCTATGAGACTAATTTGTCATGTTGCACTATTCCTATGAAAATGAATACAAAATGGAAGACAATTTTGATGAAATTAACATGGATAAAATTCCGTGGTAACGATTATAGTAGCGGAAATATCACCCATCAATCCTAACTAATTGATCTTAAAACATCACTGAAGACCAATAGTATTTTACGATTCTATCATTTTGCTCACTTTGTTATCCATAGATTAATTAATTCTCTAGTAACCGCATGAGTAGTGAAGAGACTGGATTCTAGATTCTGTTTTGCTTCAGACATGGATTCGTGCCATGGAAAATATTCTCGTCCAGCTGGTAGGGGTAGCTGAGTTGGCGTATTAGTAGGACAAATTTGACAACAGAAAATAAAAAATTATAACTTTAATGCTTTTCCATGCTGTCTTACATGCAGTTGAAGCTAATAAAATAAATTAAGCAGCAGCAAAATAGATTTTCATAACCTAAAATTAAAATTTTCGTACCATTGCAAACAACTGTAATGAAGCTACGCTTCTGTTGCAGTGAAAAGTTAAAAATATCTTTATTTACACTATGACAGGTACTGCGATATTATCACACTTCGAACCTTGGGTCTGGTGGCAATCCCTAAGCGCTTTTGTTCTTGTTTATCTAGCAAAATATAATCTAATATAGCTTTCTTAACACTGAGGTAGTAGCATTCATCCATTTGCTATAAAAATACAAAATAATATTTGTATGGGACAAATTAGAAATCAACATGGTAGCATGTCACCAATAAAAACTTAAAACACTTTTAAATGGCATCTTTCAAAGTTTCGTGAAATTAAACTACCTCTGTTAATTTCTTAACGTGTTCTTTGTAGCTAATTCTTAATTGTTGTGGTACAAGATGATACGCATTTTCTATCCATTCTGGATTCAAAGGTTGTACGACAGTATTAGGAATGGCTTTATAGATTAAATTATGATAACGTTCTAGCTGAATTTCAGTTATTGGACTTGCAGGACGCGCTAAACCCTCAGTTACAAAACGTGCCGGTAAGAATTCAATATTTAGACATGCTATCTCTTCTTTGCTATAATTTCTAGAAAAGGGTTTAATAAAGCAGTGATTAAACGATTTAGAATTCTTGTTAATCTAGTAGTGTATCAATTTGTACATGTCAGAATCGTAGATTAACTTTAACTTACATCCCATTGTAAACTAACTGTTGATCAGCTTCGGTCACTTCCTCGTCTGACATTGCTGAACATAATCTCGTTGGTAATTGCGTTGACGGATTAAAAGAACTTACAGAACTCGAAAACAAGCTACTGGCTGGCGTAAAACGACCCAGACGATTGGTATTTATTGATTTGGGTACTAAATGAGCGGAATCACCGGCATCGGTATGACTATCTAACGAGTAATTTTTAGATGCATTTTTGCTGTTTTCGATACTAATAACATGATTGCTGAAATCGTATGAAGTACTAGTATTGAGCAAAACAGTCACTTCTGAGTCTTGTTTGGAATTGCCATTTATTTCAGCCTTTTCATCATAATTGAAACTTCCATTGATAATCAGATTGGACATTTCTTGTTTATCCTTGATATTTCGATCAGCGAAGCTAGTTCTCTTATTCTTAATTCTTTCATTTCTACCATTTCTAACTTTGGCTTTACTAATTGTTAACAAAAAAAGAGAGAAGTTAGATTGAATAGATAAAACGATACCTGTTCAGTAGCGAATGGAATAGAAGTTGTAGAAATGGATCATTGAGCAACGTACGATAATCCTTCTTCTTGAATTCCTTCTAATAGGTGTTTAGCCTTATTACGATCATTACCATTGGCCAAGGTTTCTTCAATATTGGTACCTGCTAAATATTGCATTTTTGGCGATGCTTGATCACGGTTGTTACCTCGATAATTCGAATTTCTATGATTTTCGTTGCCATGAAAGTAAAGTTTGAAAGATAGATGATTAGCACGGTAGCCAGACTTAATAAGACATAGACTGTAATTACTATGAGCTGCTGTATGCAGCTTTAAAGAAGGAAAGTAAAGGAAGAAGGATAATTTCTTATTAACTTATATTATAAATTACCCATTACTAGCGCCATGGTTAGATACAGAAGTGGCATCCGCCTCTTCATAACTTATATAATGTGAAGGTTTTAATTGCAACAGCGAAATACTTTGCGAGTACTTCATAGGTGGCAAACTCTTGGTTCGCTTACGTTTATTTGCAATATCTATATTTAAAATAAGATCGGAAATAAATGAAACGAATGGCTATTACCATTATTCAGAATTAAGAACTGATTATAAATAGTAAATGAAGCACTTAGAGTTAGCTTACGTGGTTGAGTTGCTTCGTAGACATACGATGAAGTTAAAACTTTAGCTCTAGGGCTGTAGTTATTTCCGATAGAGTCACTATGTAAGTAAAATCCACGTTAGATTATTTAAAGATAACACTTCTATTCCGAATCATTTCATATTAATATATATGCATCAAATGAATCTTTAACGAACCTAACATGGCGAAAATGGCGTTCTTCTTTAGTTGGCGATGAATGTGTCCAAGTGCTATCTTGAACTACTTTAGGTTTAGTACTATATGCAGGCTAAATAGGTTAAGGTACAATTGTTAAATAAAAATTTACTTGATAGCCATAGAGCTATAGATAATATTACTGTCATTATTTCGCTACATTTTGATAACTTTATCGTTTGCTACCGTCCATTTCATTTATGAATGTTTAATTGCGATTCATTATTTACCAAAGAATTTACCTGTGGTATATCCAATGGTGGAAGATGTGAAACGAAATCAGGTCTTTTAAAATTACTTGCCATGATGTTAATCTCATCATGGAGGTCACTGGTTTTATTCATATGATTGATGTTTGTCTGAGCATTATCACCGGCAAACGCTGACTGCCTTACAACTTTACCAGGCTAATAGATAAATATATAGATATGCATTCAAGTGATGAGAGATGGTGAACTTCAAGATAAAAGTCAAACTGCATCCTAAATTACTTAAAATGAGTCACTATCGATGTAAATAGGCATCAATTGCTTAAAATGATAATCCTGTTTCTTCGTAGGGCTAAACTAGCCCGCTGTAAATATATGCTATGGCTTATAACTACCATATCTAGCCAAACTATTAGGAAACTTCTATTACAGTCATAACTGACCACTTACCGATCATTTTAGTTTATTAAATTATATAAACGACGATTTAAATCTTAGTAGAACCTAATTTGATTTAGATTAAAAGCCTGAAATGCTTGCCATAGTCAATGCACTATGACTATTTAATGATAGCGCAAGCTTCTTATTTGCTGTCATTGAGACGATTTATATAAGTTGTAAGATATGAAGAATAAAAATAACTTTACTTCTTTTACTCTTTACTTTACTTATTTTTCCCCTCGACAAAGGTAAATCAAAGAAATAAATTGAAGACAAAAATTGAAAAGAATCGATGATTACATTTAATTCTATGGTATAATAGTCTTGCTTGTTAATCATTTATGGCATATTTGATAATTTATCTATCGTACTGTCTATACTCAATAAGACATATAGTAGCTTATAAATCCAAAAGCAAATAGAAGATATAGAAAACTGTATCAACTCGTTCATGTTCTGGGTTAGTCTTACTTAAAATCACTCTTATAGGTTTAGATTGAGTTACTTTTAAAATATTTTAGCTCATATTCAATTCGATTTGGCCAACTATCGTGGCATACAGAATTAAATACACATACAGCGTCCTCGTTGTTTGGTCTTAGTGTAAAGTATATTGCTGTGGTTATGACTATATTGTTTTCGATTATAGTGGCGTAGATTGTAGACTTGCACATTCGTTGTTCTACCTTAATACTGTCAACAATTAAGGGTGCTTGTTTTAGGGCGTCAATACTATTTCTTTTTGATGAGAATATCATGCTAAAAATAAGAATCATTATTTCCGATATACGAATTGATAAAGAATTATGACAGGTATTTATTGCTCGTGTAATAGCATTAGAACATTTTAATCCAATATAACTTACAGGTAAATTCTTAGAACTCGCCATGTTACAAACGACTTGTATTTGTTTCCGCTACCTTTATAATTTTGATAGTAGAAGCCTACATAAAGCCATGATCGCTATCTAACTTAAAACTTAGTATCGATATTGGTGTCAGTGAATGACAATCTAGAGGTGTTAATCGCTCTAACTGTTAAAGTAATGTATAAAGTTTTCAAAGTAGGAGTTATCACTCTTCGATCGCGACGTGTAACTGTTGTACTAAAATGGGTAGAAATTATTTGCAATTTGTTTCAACGTATACAATACAATATAAAACAGTTAATTACTGATTACCAAGAGGCAATTTTGACATGTTACAGTAATTTATGTTAAAAGGATGATCCGGTAGTCTAGTAATGTAATGTTTTGTTCTATTTATAATTATTATTCAGTGTCTAGTTGAAAACAATAACTAAAATATAATTCTGTTACTTAATCAATGATGACAAGTTGAAATTATCAAAGCTGTTGCTGCCACGTGATTTTGCTTAGCAACCGCAACTTGGAATTTATTGTATCTTGTCAATTTATGGTCTATCGCCAAAGTAATGACTATAGGACGATCACTAAGGGATGAGATAGTGTTTATAGATCCACTATAAGGTGCTCATCGCCATTTTTAGCTAGCAATTGGAGCCGTTGCATCTTTACTTTGCAATACATATAATAGTACTGTAATATTAGCTCAGTGCAATTGTATGACTGTCGTGCACAGGGTATAGTTATTTTATGGCTAATCTTCTGAGCACAAGCTCCAATTTTTGTCTTTTATTCGATGTTAATGAGAAAGTTTGAACTATATTACCTTATATGCTATAAATTCAATGTTATTAACTGCTTAGATTGTATATGTCAAGCACTGCATCCGGTTCAGACCATAAGTGTAAGATCAATTACTTTGCAGGGCCTTGAGGCTCTAGTTGTTATACTATGATATGTATACTGTACGGTGTAAGCCACTATTTCAAGAATATTCACAAGTGTACCATCGGCGAGACTATAAGAAGCGGAGCACTAGCTTAGCTTCTCAGTTCCAGTTAGTCATTTGCAGGATCTTTTGACTATTATTGCTAAGAATATTCTTACGTTTTTCTTTAGTACATTTTACGACTAAGGTTAACGAAAATAAAGTAAAGTAGTTAAACCTATTACTCAATAGTAGCTTTTTGTGTAGCTGAGAGTTAGTTCAACTACGATAGGTCCCTAAGTTAATTGGGAACACAAGTACTAGTGAAGATAGTGTTTAAGACCCGGTTTCTTGTTACAAAGAAGATCTATAACAATGATATAATCGTTTGCAAAATGACCGATTATCTATACAGTAAACGACATATATATGCGGTAACTGAGTTAAATTACTAATCCAGGGGTAAAATACTTTATTGCATAGGGTATGTCAAGGATTTCATCTGATTTAGACCAGCACGGTTCAGTCTAGTTTGATCATATCTAATTTGATCATACTGTATCTTACATTATGACAACATAATATCATAGTATTCATTTTCAAGTCACTTTTTGGTCAGCGTATACGGTAACTGACTTAAGTTACTATTTGTTATTCTACAACGTAACAATCCAAAAATGGACGTAGATCTCAGCAATAAACTAGCTACTGCGCCACAATAATACGCTCGCAAACGACCTGCAACAAAAATCCCCTTTTATTTTACAATCCAAACGCATTTATACTCATCAAACAGATAACATACAGTTGGTATTACCCTTTGCAACGAAAACAAATATCTAGTACATTCTGAACTTGGGTCCGTGTGATCTCGTTAAAACACAGGACTTATAATGTTATATTCAGTATTACAAACGTAACACTATTTTAGGTGTGAATACTTTAAAGATCTAATTTGCATAATCTGATAGACACTATATGAGTACTATATTCTTAAATACAACATGAATTGAATCATGGCCGCTTGTGATGTTGAGATTTTGCATATTCTAGCACATGCATTCTTGCTTATCATCATTTTGCTTAGTATGAATTCGTTTATGCTCATCTAACGACATTGTGTTTGATTCCACAATATAATTATTCAAGCGTTCCATATTTGAAGTTTAATTGCACTTAAACCTCAAATAACTAAGCCTGCTAAGTGATGAGACAGCATTTTTTATTCACTTATTCGTACTAGATGTACGAGTGACCACAATTTTGAAATTTCTACATTAAGATACCGCATGCGGTACTTACTAAAGCATACACCTCAATAGGATATGAATAGCGTAAAAAGAGTACTAGGTACTCTTCTTTCGATCTGTGCTACCTATAGATTCTATATAAAGATATGATAAAGTCATTCTAAAGTTATGGATAAACCAGAAATAGGCCAATGGCCCAACTATTGTTTAAATCTTATATATTTACTGCCTTTATTTAATGTCCTTGTATGCAACAGAGAATCATGTTTCCAATAATTTAACTTTCATCTTTAAAACCTGTTTGACTGATATTGAAGTTCAGTTTTTGGTTGTAAATTCCTTACTGAAAATTATTTGTGGCTTGAACAATACCTCTTGTAATCCAAATAATACTATTTTTATAAGAGAAGCCTTATGCAAAACGGTGTCGCGAATTTCTTTAACACTAATAGAGAACGTCTCCTGCAGCAAGTTATATTTACATCGATTAATTTACCTACTTTAACTACTTATGATAATAAAAATAGATGAATAAGTTGGTATCGCTTAAACATTTTCCAGGTAATCTCCAACTTCGGCCTAAAGCTAAGTATCTTTGATTGAAGCTTTTCTTCACCTCTGTAGCCTTTATAACCAGACATTAAAATAGGCTTGGACAGCTATTCATTCAATCTCATTTTAAGACCCAAATTGTAATTTGCTTAAAAATTACTTATTACAAAATTGGAATAATTTCAAAATGTAAGTGCAAAAAGGAATAAACTATAATTTTACAGTAAGATCTTTACCTCATAATAGATCTGTAAAATACTACTTCCTCACTTCATACTTTACGAAGCAATGAAGTCAAGGCTCTACAGTTGGTATATGCATTTTCAATAATAATTAAATTGTCTACCATTACTCTCAAATCATCCGCAATTTTTGTTCGTCTTCACTAATACTTCAATGCAGATAAAAGTAAATTATTAATGTAATCAGAAAGTGACGGGGATATCTTAGGTCGAAGTTTGGCTTACGATACCGCTTCGAAGGAAGCTATAAGAAATACACAACCTTAAGATAACACTATTACACTGCTGTGCTTTAAAAAAGATGCAGACCGCAAAATGCACTGGTAATCTACTATTTGCCTGGTATCCAATTACCTTTTATCACTAAATTATTTACAATAATCAAATTGACTTTTATATTTTTGAAAGAAATTTTATTGCAAGTTTCGACCCCTAAACGATAAGATTTAATAATCCAGCGACTAGTGCTGCACTTAGCTTTGCAGATCGTATCAATATTAGTGTAAGTGGTCAGTACTAATGCATTCATTACGATATTGCTTGAAAATAAAGGACTTTTTTTAGCTTTGCGAGGTAATTGGTTTAATTTCATGAAGCATTTATAAAGCTAAATTCTACTTCTATCTAATCACATTTGATTAACAAATCATGAGCTTTGAATATGCTCGGTTATAACAGTAGATTACAGAAATATCGGATTCTACTGTGGCTGCAAAAGTATCAAAACGTATGAATTAAAGAATTAAAGCTCGAGCTTATAAATTTCAATATCAGTCAAAAATCCCACGAATAAATTTTTCAAGTACAAATAAAAATAGCGAAGTTAGAAATAAGCAGTAAAAAACTAATACCAATAACTACGCTACGAAATTATCGTTAAACATGCTACAAAGATATTGCGTATTTTGTCAGTCTTGATTCAAAGATTTCATTAATCTCGAGATAATTTATGCTTGACGAATATCAATTAATCGTAAGAAGTTTTGTAAAACAATAACTGACTATAGCAAGAACTTCATGGTAGTGTTTTACAATTGGGCATCAATATCGGAAACTTTAGTTTTAATATTATCCGTTATTTCTTGTACCCTATCAATTTGAAGTTGCAAGAATTTCTTTCTTCGTTCCAATTCTTCCCAACGTCTCATTATTTTTGCTAATTTATCAATTAGTTCATTCATAGATGTTTCAGCTTCTTCGAAATTTCCTTGCTGAGATTCGGAATCATTATCGTTAGGTGCCCGTTTGGATAACTTTGCTCCATCGGTATCATCACCATAACGACCCAATTTCTCTTCAGCCGTCATTCGTCTGGATTTAATTCGGTCCATGCGAAATTGTAACGCTTGCAAACTGCGATTAAGCCCTTCTACGGCAATTTCAGCTCGATCTAAATTTTGCTTTTCACTCCGACACTGATCGCGAAGTTTATTTTCTTCTTCATCAATCCCCTCTAATCCTTGGTGCATTTCCTCTGCTCTAGTTCTGGTACCTTCCAATGTAGCTAACTTTTGCTGAACAAGTTCTTCCTTCTGCTCGATTCCGGTGTTAGCTTTATCTAATTCAGCTCTTAAATGTTTTAATCGTTTTTCACAGCTTGTCATATCGAATTCCAAGCCCTTACTGATATCTTCCGCTTTCCTTGAATCTTCATTGATATCATCCTGTAATTCCTTAGCCAAACTAATAACTTCTTTTAAGCTGAGTGTTAGCTGTTTGCATTTCGATGCTGGCATTTTTTCCGAGCTATCTAATTGTTCAGTTAGTGTGCTCAGTTGTTTCCGTAAATCAGTAATTCTGTGTGAATAGCCGTTGTCCATTATGTTTTTTTTTTTCTATAAAATTAAAATTCAAACGTGATCAAACTTCGTTATGAAAGTTGAAAGCTAATTTGAAGCCACGTTAAATATATTAACTACGTACGGATAAAATTAAGTGAAAACTAAACAATTTTATATGAGCTAAAGGAGAAAAAAATCGAAAAATATTCGTAGTAACCAGTATGGTCTGATGTAGATAGCGATTTGTATTTTAAAGAATTTAGAATTATATCTACGAATTTCTTACCCAATTTAATTCAAAGCCTAATACAACGCCCAAATTGATGTCTGCAATGAGAGTAAACTCAGTAATAGTTAGGGTATTTTTACTGTGGCCTATTTGCTTTTCTGGATGCAAGTACTAGTGATAACTTGTTGACTTTGATCCTAGGGCGTCATCGCATGCTGCAATACTGAATAGATTGCTATCGTCAATATCATAAAATTATGCAAATGTGCTGGCGATATCAAATATTTTAGAGGATTAAATCCTAAGTCTTTAGGTGTGATCATCTTGCGATATCAGCGTCACTGGAGCTTTTTATAAAATATTTGCTTAAAAATTATATCGCAAGATATACCGAATCACACATTTCTAATCACATTGGTAAACTATAATGCTATTGGCACATACAGTAGTTAGGAACCTTTCCATATAGAAGGATAGAAGGTGAGATCAAGTAGACACCATCGTCCTTTTACTACGCAAATCAAGGTGTTTTAAGCGTTAATTTCTTACTTGATGGTCAAGCTTTTTCCCTCCATCTATTATAAACTTTAATACAAATCTATGAGTAATCAATATAATTAAAATTCGCTGGTGATTTAAAAATAATAAATAAAAGTAAAAATATTGATAGAAACACCAGGTGATTAGTGAGGCATAAAATTCTATGAATTTTGGATAAGAAATTAAAGAAATTTTCTAGGATTTCAATTTTGAAAGTTCGTAGCTAGCTAAGATCCCTTTGTGTTAACTGTTAATCTCATACGGAACCATTGATTTTAAATTTATTTATTAACTTATGTAGAAATGCAGCTGTAGCTAAATTAAATTTATGTTTCATGATAGCGTTCAGTATCGGCGATCATATACTGCATAGGACTCGTTAAAAACTCTGTGGTAGCGCAATAAACCTTATACGAATAGGATTGGAAGGAAGGAATAGGCGGAGCTACAGACAGAGAAAATATGCAGAAATGTTGCAAGTTCTTCAGATATAATCTTATTCAAATAAACAAATTTATAAATGTCAACGTCTTATGACCATCTAAGGATCCAATTGTCGTCATAAATTGTATTAATTAGAGGTTTTTAACTTTACTACTTTGTTAGTAAGGTCAGGCAATATTCATTACCTAACTACTATACGTATGTAGTATTTGCTAATAGACACGCAATTTCCTAAGCGCGAGAATAAATGTTCCCTAGTGTGATATAGTTTATTAGTGTATCATAAAAGCTATTTTTGAGACACTTTATCTAGGTATTCATCTACAACAGCGTATCACATGGTAATCTTGAATTAATTAAACTAGTGTAGGGTTATAAATGTAAATTAAAGTGCTGCCACGGAGTAACTTTTACATAGTAGCCCTAAACTAGTTTCTTAGATATCTTATTAGAAGGATTTTATCATATCTATTATATTTACTGAATCATTAAAATAACTGTATAGTTTGGTAATACTATCTATATACTGATAAGAAATGATTTTAATGTTTATGTACTTTCACTTGATATTAACTGGTTTTCAATAAAATTTGAGTTCAGTTTTATCCAAAAGAGACTAGTTAGTGGCTTACTGTAGCATCCTGACTATCAGGACATCGTCAATAAATAGAGTCATACTGCAGGTAAATGTCGAGTATAAACCTAATAAACAGGCTTACTGTGCAATATTTTTAACTCTTGGCTAGCATGATCAAATCTTTTCCCTACAAAACACCTTAAAATATGAATTTTTACATGACAGAGAATGGGATTCTATACTTTGTGACTAAATGTAAAAGGATATATTGTAAACAGTAATCAATCAGCATGTTCTTTTTTGTCATTTATGACCGGTTCATTGTCTATACCAATATCTAGCATGTTAATTATAAGCTGTATTAGCAGATGCTAAAGTACCCTATATAAGTATGCTTCGTTGTGGTCATAACCTCGCCAAGGGATAAAGTGGAATGACCAGCGTTAAAGGATATTTACCGTATTTGACAAGGATTCCCATCATAACAATAAATTAACAAGCGATATTCTTAGTTGGGAATAGAAATCGTTGTGCAACTTGAAGTTTTTGTATACTAAACGTATCTAAATTATTGTTAGCCTTACATATTCTCTATCTGATGATTCAGGTCTACTTACTATTTCTTGCCTTCAGCAAGGTAGTATCTTATTTGAAAGCAAAACAATATCTATTTCTGGTCGAGAAAGCCCTAACGGGAACAATATTGAAATCCCGAAATACGACGGTTCAATCAATCTTGTTTAAAATCTTCATTGCAGAGAGCATCCACAAGATTATATAACTATATGTTATGTATATTATAGACTACAAAAATAGTTCTAACGACTAAAATCAATTGGACTCTAAACAGCAAACCTTAACGTTCTGTTGGCTGAAACAGCTTACCAAAACTTACTTCGGCAAAGCGAATTGAATCATTTAAACGGTTACATCTAACTATACACGTTTTTGTATTAGATCTTATAGCCACTTTTTAGCTTCATCCTATTGCTATCTGCATACCCATGCTCGTTATGTTATAAAAGTAGCTGCTGGTAATTTAAAATTCCTTTTCTACGAGCCAACGTAGCGAAAGGTTATATCAGCATTTGCTAGTGTCAAATATTCATATTGATGGAAATGCTTGGTAAAGCAATTTCCCTTTTAAAAAAATTTTACCAAGCAAAATTCAAATTAACAAACTAGGCCTAGAATAGCATTAATTGCAACCACTAAACTTTGTTGTAGAATAATATGTAAATAGTAGCGTATTCATTCGTTTGCTAGGAGCGTAGCTTTACAATGGTTTATATTAACAGAATACATTAACAGAGTTAATCTTCATTCCTACGGCGGATTGATGAGCCACTTGATAAGTGAATTGTATCATATGAGCCTATAAATTTTGGCTATTTAAAAGATAGATTAAGTTAAAGCCGAATTTTTAATTAGGCGGAATGAAATATTAATTATCTTAATTTATTGCGTTACTGGTAATTATTCCTAGTTTGTAATAATTGATGTAAACATTCATTTCCCAAATTAATAGTTTTATCCACTAACATTTCTTGTCCGTTATATTTTACAGGATAGATGTTAGTCGTAGGAAATAGCAGGAATTCATAGGTAAATTTTGTGTAGTTCTCTATCGTTTCTTTATATAGATGAATAAAACTTACGTATTGTCACAAGTTTGCTCGAAATCCAAAGAACTGTGAACATCTAAAGTAAAGATTATTAATATCAATACATTTATATACGTACCTATATGCTTTTATATCGTATAATGCACACTTCAATTTATCGTACTATCTGAGGTAAAATTACGTATGGCAATTTAATGTAAACAGTTCTTCATTTGCTACCTACCTACTTTAAACAGTAATTGCATGGACAATGATTGCAATTCTCTTAAGAATTCATCTAATTTGATACCGTCTAGTCGTTCTCACCTACAGACTAATAAATGAAACTAAATGCTTATTCAATCAATTATTTATAGAAGATTTATTTGGTAATAAATAAGTCTAAAAAAGCTGATACTTTATAAAATTATGCGATGAAATTTTTGAAACCGAGATATAATATTTTAAATTTAAGACGCGCGGAAATCTATCTTACTATAAAATTACTGCTTACGAAAAGAATGAAAAAGAAAATTTTAGGCTATAAATACCAGAAAACTAGCAAATTAGTTTCACAAATACATCATCAAATATGTCGAAATTTGTAGCTTATAGTTTCAATCTACTTATTCTTGAAATTTTAATATTATTTAAATTCTATCGTAATCTAAAGCATTTATTATCAACATTTAATTTATTTTTCAAAGGTTTCAATGCGTAAATGAAAAGAATTTCTATCTGTATTACTGGGTTATGCATTAATTATGATTTGTTTTAGCGATCGTCATGAATTAATAATATTCCTAGCTGGCAGGTGCACCGCGATATACTTATTTTGTGGCAATGGCATTTTTCTCTGATTGCTACTATTTTTGAACTGTAAATTGGCTTACGGAATTCTTTCGCTATTAATGAACATCTTATCTAGCTTTTCGAAATGACTTACTTTTTTCGATCTTTGCTACTCTTATTAATTATCTACATTAACTCACCAAGTAAGTAATCTATATCAAAACTAGACGACAATATTTAATTACTAGTATCATTTTCAATATAAGTGAAATGAAATTTTGCTTATTTTAACTTTATTTGACAGCCTTCGCCAGTGAAATATGCCATGTAAATAAACTTAGTACTTGTTCAGAAAAATGTAATTGCCGAAAGATCCTAAACGAAGACGAAAGTACTTTTGCGGAAAAATGTGATATTTGTAACAATTCCTGCTATAAGTAAGAAATATCTAATTCCCGTAACAACAACGCTGAAATCCTGTAACCTCTTATTTTATTTTTGCGTAAAATTGCCGTTGATAGAACGATTGATCAGGAATGTATTCACGGAAGATGTATAAACGGCAAATGTATTTGCAATAACTGCTTCATAGGAGAAAATTGCCAATTGTCAGGTATTATAAGTATTAAATCGCCATAGTATTTTAAATAAGAATAATAGATTAATGCAGCATCCATATTGAGCTAAATTGTGCCAAAAATTTTGAGAGGATTAAACTTGTATATATATGTATATATTAACTTACAACATCCTTACTGAAAATTAATTGTAGCAATTAAGAATAGCACCTTCTATACCAGTTTATCGATCCAAACTTTGCAGCATGGACAAGCTTTCTTTCAAATACAACCTAATTATAACTGCGAAAACTCTTGCGGCTGTCAAAATTTAAAATATTTCATCGTCGACGAAAATTCACCATTTCGAATTAATCCTCAAACGGGAGAAATTTACTACAAAATAGATAAACAGCTAATACATCGCTATCAAGATAAACTACTAATTGGCGTCGAAGAAGGCACAGAGAATACTCGGCTACCAATAACCCTTAAATTATACGTTTACTATCAATATGAAGACGAAAGGCAGCAAGTCCATCACCGCTGGAAACGAAGTCTTCCGCTATCAATTGTAGGTTTACTTTATAATAAACAGTAACTTAATGCATACTTATAACACTGTTAAGAGATCATAAACCTTTAACTCCATTAAGCAGTAGATCTGCAACTTTTAATATCAGCGAAACGGTTCGAATAGTCAATTACTAAAAAATTCTTAAATTAGAAATCGTTACTGATATACTGTACATATTACGGTATTGATTAATCAACATTGATAGTAACATCGGAATCTAATGTTGAAATAATTATCATGAAATTGAAATTTACTAATACGATATACTAGTTTCAGCAAGGCGGACACTTGCTTGATTTTACAGCTATATCAAGAAATCTATCACATCGTCTTAAATTTTAAATTTAGATGAACCCCGAAACGATCCATTCCTTTTGCGTTTCGAATATTATATTCTAAAGATTATGTTAACTTTACCTCTGAATGCATGAGAAATTATACGTATTAAGCGACCATTCAATTATAAATACGCGTCCATTACAAAATAAATGAGCAAAATATTAAAAACTGTGTTGGATAGATTCTAATCTGTGATATACTAACTTAACTTGCAAATTTCTACTTACGATTCTATATCAGCGGCAATTTATGTGATATACGGCATTTCCTAAAATTTGTTTCTAAAATCTAACCGCTAGTGAAGAACTTTCATGTCTGCGACCTAGTTCTATTCTTTAGTTTAAAAACGATTAAAGCATCAGTAAAATACTAAAATGTTAAACTACAAACAAGATATTGGAAATTCAGAATAGATATCATGAGCCATTTAGATTGTTTTTTGATGTGGTCAGGGTATTTATAGGTATTATAAGCTAATGATCTTATACTAATATCTTAATACTATAATATCTTAACTCTTCTATAAGATTAACTCCCAGTCCAAAAAATACTCAATATCATGTATCAATCCTAATATTTGCGTAAAGATACTGAGTATCAATAACGTATAACCAACACAATTAATTTACCTTATCGAGCATTTATTACAATAACTAATATTCTGTAACAGGTTTTAGTAAGACTAATTATGATTAATTATAGGATCCTACAATGCCGTCAATCGAACTGCAGCCTATCCGCAACATTACCACTGTTGAAGCAGGTCAACAAATATCTTATGAACTGGTTGTTCAATTGGGAAATGGTACTGTGCCAATTTCAATTGAAATCGATGCTTTGCCAATATGTAATCATACACAAGTCCAAATGGATACATTGGAAATAGCTAGTGTTGGTTCTGCAGTAACACCTGTCGTAATAAGCGATTCGTCGAAAGCAATCTTCCATAGCGCGTTCTCAGGAGGACAAGCCGATCGGATTACATTAGATTTAGGTGAATAAATACTGATAAACGTGATGCCTCTATCAGATAACAGAGTACCTATGTTAAAATATTAATTATCTTATTTACTTATTGTTGATGTGATAGGTAATGTAACGAATACAGAAAGTACTGAATTGCAGCAAGGAGTAAATGTTGCTAACGGACAAATTACTATCCACTTTAACGCTAACCTATTTAAATACTACATATGTTATTAATAACAGCACGCAATGGATAGCTGTCAGTGTTATTACGTTAAATGAAACAATTTGGACTGGCATGCATGGTCTGACAATTTTCAATACAGTTCGCCAAGAGGTTAGTTGATATCGTGAGAGGTTAAAATTTTTAAAACAAAAGTCTCAAAACTGTCCACTAATTTGACTTTAGTAAAGATTTTGTTCTAACCAATAAGTGCTTATAAGAAAATTAAAATTCTAATTTTAAGTTTAGCTCTTCCTGTAATGCTCAAATGCTTATTAATGTGGTTGTTCTAACAAATGATTTGATATGATGTCATAGTGACTACGACATACTGCAATTTGTAAATTTTAAATTTCTTGTTCGTTGATAAAGCACTGTGCATAATTCCAATATTTCCAAAAAATTTTTGAGGAGTGCCTTCAATATGTATTATTCTGATTTTAATTTATAACCCATCAGGCTTAAAAATACTAAAATCGTACCGATAGGTTTATTTGATTTTACTAAACTTATTTTTATACTTTTCTTAATTGCTTTCAAATTGTTCTGAGATCAGCCCGTTACCTCGCAATAGCTATACTTTACCGACAATTATTGTTAAATCCGATGCAACTAAAATCTAACAACTTACTCTATTTTATGCACTTCTAGGCACCACCTACAGTTACTCTCACGCTACAAAGCCTCAACGATACAAATTTGAACTATAATGCTGGGGATATTTTACTCTATAATTACACTGCTGTCAATACCGGCATAACACCCATCTATCAATTTAATATTACTTATTTTGGTTCCGATGCTATTACAACAGTGCCTAATACCTTCAATTATTCCCTGACCACACAGCCTCAAATGTGTACGCCCTATCTTTATTATATATTTCAGGACACCAAACAGATTTACGGTAACATTGACATCGTGGACATAGGCTCTACTGTTTCTGGCTCAATATCAATCTTACTAACGCCTTATTTCGGCTATTTCGGTAGCATACAGCCCAAGGTATACGTCAAATACCTTACAATAAATGGTGAGCAAATATCAAGCATGCTACTATCTACAACAATCAACACCACAAACACTTTGAACATCACTGCTAACACTAATACAACAGTGCTTACATCTGGCGAAAACATCACTATCAATGCTGATATTGCTCTTCCAAAATCGTCTACTAATAACTTAACCATTTCAGTGAATCTTCCTTTTCAATTAGGAAAAGGAATGCTATCTGTGAATAATATGACTGTAACAGAAACTGATCAAAGCATCAATATTTCATCCATATTTCCAGTAAAATTGATACCATCAAATGTTTCCAATCTTAACTGGCAATCTAGTATCAATCTGCGCCTTGTTTCTAATAGTATACAGGTAGAAGAGATTGTCAGTACTACTTTTAGAGTAGCTATCGATCTATCAGTGTTATCTAATGCAAGTATTGTTAATAATACCCGATTTTACGCTGATATAAAAGTAAAGCCTGCTATTGGTATTTCGAAATCCGTAACTACCAGCTTCATATACTATAGTGATCCAGAGGTAAGTAAATCCATTACTAATGGTATCATAAGCATAAATGCTTGCCAAGAATTTATCATTGGCTAAGCTATTAGACCGTGTATCCAAATAAGATCCGAAAGTATAACCGTACTTACTATATAGTTTTAAGCCAGAAAATCTAATCTAAAATTTGAATTAATGCTTTAAGATAGCTTTTGCATAACAAATAAATTGCCGAATATCAATTTAATGATTTTTGTCATAGCCTGAAATCAATGAAGCAACTCAAACCACCAGCAACATTGAAATATCACCATCGATAAATAAAATTAATCTTTTCTCGTCCGCGATGTCAACTAACACTACGAACAGTGAATCAACAGATATTTTAAATACTGATTCATCTTCATTAGAAAGTAACAGCGCTATTTCTTCAGCTACATCCATTCTAAGTAACATCATTGCGTCTACAACTGATGATTCTTCTCTTGGGGCCACTAGCATGACAACTTTTGCTACAACAATTGTCGGTAGTTCTATAAGTAATAACGCATTAACAGTATCGAGTTTAAGTGAATTAAGCGGACAATTATCCCATCAAATATCAGCTAAACAATCTTTCAATACAGAATCAACAGCGCAGATAACCAGCAATCTGATTAATTCAATTAGTTTTACAAGTTTTTCTGCTCTTCTTTCTAGTTCTATTAGTGAGCAAACTGCGCAGCTATCGCTTTCAACTTCTTCGGCAACTACTGCAACAAGTATGGTATCAAATTCTATTGTAGCATGGAATCAAGTTCAATCTCAATTTTCCATTTCTCCTTCATTTACTAATAAACTCAACCCAGACAGCACTACTTCAATATCTATTGGAGCTTCATCAATCGAATCTACGGTATGGCCGCTCTATATCGTACAACCTGCGACAGAGGCACCGACACCGTCTGGAATAGAAGTTGATATCTTTACGGAAAGTAATAACTTTGGCAACAACTATCTAGAAATTGATTTTGCAACCTTTACTGTTGGGAATGATTTTCAGCCCAATGATACTGTATATTTTAACTTCACAATTTGCACCAATATAACGGAGCATAAAATGGCTAAAAACATCTCGATACAGTTGTTTGATCCAAAACCTAAATTGAATCCAAAAATCGGTGGTGGTAACACTATTCAAGTTTCTATTGAGGATATTTCTAATAAGAAATGTCAGTATAATTCCAGTGGTGATTGTAATATAACTATTGATGTTGACAGTTACATTGTCAACTCTAGCATCTATGTCACAGTTGATAATCTACCCGCTCACAAAATGATTACAGGTTAGTTAATGCAATGTCATAAAACTGTTCTGTCTCACAACAAATTTCAGAATATTTACTGCAAAAACTTAAACTAGTTTTGCCTATCTATTTGACGATAAAATAGTTATAAATTGATTGAATCATTTCTCTTCTCTAAGCTATTTCGAAATTGTAGCAATAAAATGGTTCTAAATTGTCCAACTTTAGCATATAAATACTCGTAAATGATTGCTTGATATAGTTAGCAGAGCCACTTAAAATTAATCTTCCTAAATAAATGTTACAGTATATATCTGGATTTATTTAAGCAAACCAACAAGCAATTAATTCATCCTATTAAATTTGAACCATTAAAGATGTGCACTATATTCATTTCTGATGTAGGTTGGATTAGTATGACAGTTTCTCCTATCGTTAATCCTAATGATACGCTGCAATGTTCATTGGAAATAACTTACTCTGATGTCGCTTCAATTGCATATTTTGCTAAAACTATAAGCAATCCAATAGACTATACGGAATCGCCAATTATTACTATAAGCCCTGACACATCAACTAATATTACCGACTTACAACAAGAAGTTGAATTTAACCTTCAAATCACAACTATTCCTATTCCAAGCAATTACACTATTGAAATATATGCCTCAAGAGGTGAAGCAATTTTGGAACTGGTTCATGCACAAGTCGATAGTGTTGGCAATGCTGTCTATAGTAATTCATGGAATAATTTATTTACATACCATAATAATGATCTAGATGCAATTGCAGCTAAGACAAAGTAATGTATTGCCAAGTTCATCTTTTTATTGTACTTTTCATTGTTACGGTTTCTTTAATGCTCACTCAAAATTACAAAATTAAATTTGGTATTTCGCTTTAACTTCTTGAATGTAGGGGTATTTTAAATTTTGGAATGGCTTCATCACCTAAGCATGCATCCATGGAAGATAGGAATATCAGCATATCTTTCACAGTCAAACTAGCAGCAATCACTACTAATTATAACCATAATCATTACTGGATACAGTGTAATGTTATTGCGGGGCCTAATGCGGTTCTAACTTCAAAATCAGCAGTCTATATCGCGATCCATAATTTGACATCTTATGCTCCAGATTTGAAGTTTGATAGCAGCCATAACGCCACAGAACCAATAGAACAAATGTTAGTGAGCATTATTTACTGGCCACTCACGTAACGATAGATGTAAAGTTTTTGCCTAGAAGCATTCCGTTTAATATGTAACTTTTGCAAAAAAAAACGTACTGTACTAAAACCAAAAAATTTTCAATGCTGTAGCATAATTTTCTTAATATTTGTTAAAAGAGCACATTCATGATAACTATAAACCTCCCTAAGAACTACGTGTATAATTCTATTGCCAACTAAAGTACGTAATGAATGTAAAAAGCGACGAGCCTATGGTATTACAAGACCTTCTGGTGTTTGTATGCTCTACTACTTTAATACGACACATCTTGAGCAAAGCAGCCTAAATGAAAGTATTTACAATTACTCCTAGTGGTAAAGTTCCCATTCAAATGAACGGGAACATGTTCTACTCAAAGCAAGACATTAAAAGGAAATTCATAACCAAATTATTTCTTACTTTATTACAGTACTTTATATATATATACTTCTTCTAAACACATCAGTTAAATATGATTAATGTTACCCAATTAGGAGCAGATCAGCTAAAGCTAGCACCTCAGGTGTTCAAGAACAACAACTCATAAGAGAATATAATCTACCAATCGGACTTATTTTATAAATATTATAACCAAAGATTTAAAAGTTACCTGTATCTATAATTATAGATATTAAAATCTTGCCACTGCCCTATTCTGTGACTAACTCGAGTATTGAATTTATCGTCATTTAATATGTTCATTGTTGAAGCAGTTTAAAAATTACCATCTTTGACTTGATTGATTATAATTTTAGTATAGTAAATAACCTGAAATGATACGATGTTAACTTATAAGATCTTTACTTCCGCAGTAAAATACTTTATAAATTTTACTATTTCCAGTATAAGTACGAGATAAATACAGTACGTAGATAACCTGTAGAATCGGAGATAAATTTTTAGCTTTGCTATAAAATCTTGTTAATACCTGTTTTATCTACTGTATATATATTCGGTCATTGTAACTGATCAGATTCTCAAGGTTGGCACTGATCATTGTTAAAGCTGAATCTTTTATAAGGATGGCTATAACTTAAATCAATTAAAGTGTATTTAGATCATTCATTTTTATTTAATAATATACAGGCTATATACTGAACTTGACTACAACTCTTTGTATTTTTTATATTAGGCAAAC
Source organism: Trichoplax adhaerens (assembly GCF_000150275.1). Classification (NCBI taxonomy): domain Eukaryota; kingdom Metazoa; phylum Placozoa; class Uniplacotomia; order Trichoplacea; family Trichoplacidae; genus Trichoplax; species Trichoplax adhaerens. The sequence continues at coordinate 973,990 of NW_002060955.1, read as the reverse complement.
TGTTGATTACACAATAAGGATTCAACATTCTACAGTATCTAATTGGAAGGCAAATAACATAACCATGAAATGGTTAATTCCTCACTATATGGGAGGGATTTCATGTGCTAGCAATGTTTCAACGTCACTTTATCAATCCGAATTTTCAGTGCACACATTCAATTTGTGGGTAAGATGCCACTTCTTTACACCATTAAGAAGGTATTCTACTTAATACATCTCATTTATCAGTAATATTGTCTTTTTCATTTTTTCTGCTATATCCTAGTTAAGGAGTCTAGAATTAAAAGAGATAGTCGTATTTAACGTCACCATGAAGAAAAAGATTAATCAAGATCCAGTTCAGAATCTGATTTTAATTATTAACAGCTACTACGAAAATCCGATCAACAACGAAAAAATCTATATACCAAGAATTGCAATGTCGGTATCTTTTATACATCAAGGTGAACGCTAGTAAACCACTAAAATTTTAATTACTTTATGTGTTGCCATTGAATTCGTACTCATCAAATTTTGTTTATGTCTTAATAATAATACAGAGGAAAACACCCTATTTACAATTGCTAATTCATCTGCCGTACCTTCTGGAAATTTACCAGGTTAGCTATATAATTAATGGTGATATTTACGAATTTTTCTCATAACAGGAAGTATTCTATTGTTTAATTGTTTATAACCTCAAACAATTCCCTTTTCTTCCAGAATTTCATTTTCGCGATTATTTAGTATATGAAAATGGATTTTTTGCTTGTACGCGAGAAAATATGAAATTGGGGTAATTTCTAGCTTATTAATTGAAAGGAGTTTTGTTACTCCATTATTGAGAATAGTGTGATGAACAAATATGTAATACAGGCTATTTATTATACAGAATCTATGCATTTGTCTATATAAGTAATTTAATTCTAATGCCATGCTCACTTGTACTCTATTCACTAAGCGTTAGTATTTTTGTTGAAATTATTTCTAGATGGAAAAATCGTTGCATTTATTTTAATGGCTCAAAATTGATAGGTAATAACACCACTCTAGTATAGATTATCTATGAGACAACATTTCTATAGTTATAAATATATAATATGTTTACTAGACAACAACTTATTATCATAAACAAAGACTAAATAATTAATATGAAATACCTAAGGCATTTGAAATGCAACAATGATCTAAATGTTATCATCTCCGAGAGTAATGCATGAATGATGGTGTCACAACCCTCACTTGTGGCAAAGGAAAGTAAAGAACTCTAGTGTAGTTACTTAAAACTTGGGCTATTTCTCCCAGTACTTTCAGTTTCTATGAGAGAAGTATTTGAGAACTCGATTTCTCGGCTGATCTCCACAGACAACTGACTAATTATTACACTATTCTTCGCGATATGAGTCTTGCCGTTTCTTGAGCAATTACCTTCTTTATTCTACAAACACACGCGCTTAAATAGGTTTCTACAGTGAATCCCAATATTAACGAGTGAGAATTCATGCTTTACAAGTTACATTAATTAGTATAATACCATTACTAAATATACATGTCGATATTCTCAGACTTAGATAGCTACAAGCTATCAGGTGTTAAGACGCTTAATCTTCATCCATATACAGCTCAATTTTTAGAGATTAACATACCTTATAAACCTACAGTAAATTAACTGCTAACTTCTATTTTTATCTCATTTCTACCATCCTATTATCAGCTACAAGCGCATTAAAACATAGCACATAACCTTATCTTATCTATTCATAAGCATTCATTAATTTACAGTTACTTAATTAGTAACGGCGTACCGTGACAGATGGGTTGAAAGAAAAGCTTAAATAGCTTTATTAGAATAATTAATAATTTGTGCAGTTTATTGATTAGTGATGAAATAAATTAACCATCGAGGTAATCAATAAAAAATACGTAAATAGGATGATACAATACTTCTATTTTACTTAGATTTGGATCCAATGATTGGTAATATTGCTGGTCGTAGTATGTCTACTTTATTTGTTGTATCAAGAAATGGAAAAATTTGTATGAGAAATATCGAAAGCTATTCAGCATGGGGATCAATACCAGACCGGCAAATCCAAAGCAGCTCCAATTATACTCCTGCTATTAATATTTCAGAAGAATTACCAGAAGTACCGACTTTACCACATGTTCACAATTTACCTGATGGTAAACAACTAGGAGGTACGGTGATTAAAATATGTAAATGCTTGTCTAAATACAAGAAATTATTGTATTTGTCATATAAATGTTCTATTTTTTTACCTTTATGATCAAACTTAAACCTGATCACTGTAGGCGAATTAATAAATTTATCGCAATTATGCTATATTCGTACGTCGCTGGAGATTATGTTATCTAGAATATATTAATAATTAATAAATCTAAATTCATAAAACATTCTTAAAATTTTAGTATCAGAGAAAGGAATTATGATTCGAAATTCAAGTTTTACTCCCTGGAATGAAAGTGTTCATAAATTTGCATGGCAATGTAATTGTACGATGAACTGATATTGCAAATATTCTCAAAAGTACACTAATCAATTAATTTAAACCTAACCATATCGATAATGAAAATATATTTCTTATACGTTGCTCATTTTTACGATTTATTTATTTTAACATGATTAGACTAATTAATAAATAAATTGTTAACTTTAAATCGTTCTAAAATTATAATCGATATCGTTCTACATTCAAATCTAACAGAATACTAGGTAATAACTCAATAAATTTTGAGCACGCAGCATTGAAATATCTAACCATGATTACGTAATAAGATATTCACAAGATCGTTCGTCACTTCTATCCTAGCAATCTTTAATATAGTTTCATATAATGTGATACATCATGATATGCATTAACTAATACTTAATATTTATCTGCTAACGAAAATCATATATTGGCAATCATCGAATTGGAATCAAAAAATAAAGAATGCTTTCATAGCTACCGTATGTATCATTACATCATAATCCAGTCTTTTTGTCTTATAATGTACTACAAGTACAACATTCCCGATATTATGTTCCCCTGCAGATCAGCACTTTCGAGGTTTTTACAGAACAATTACTGTATCCATTTAATCCAATACCATTTTCATGAAATTACTTTAATAGGGTGATAATTAACTTAAAGCATGGCAAATTCATGTGAGATGTTAATATTAATCCTGCATAGACCTGGAAATTATTTTGTTAGTATTTTAAAAAAGTAATTTGATAATAAAATCTAATTATAAAAATATTTCCATCTATTTAAATCAAGTAGCAATAGTGTGATTATTCTCCATTACTAACTAACTTCTAAATTTCAAACAAATATTGTCATAGTTCTAGGTCATCTCGACTTAATTTACTATAATCTAATATATGAACTTATGTTGTATTACAATTTTCTTTGCGCCAAAAATTTAAAATTTCGCCGGTGGGAAATGGTTGTTAAGGTAAATGATGTGGTCAGTTAAGACTGATCATAACAGTAACATAATTATCGCAAATAAAATTTGAGAATCTATGAATACATGCTCATGTCAAAGACAAGGAAACCCTCCTCTCAATCCAAAAATGATATTAAGTTAATTAATAGGAGCAGTAGAGTACCATGAATGTAACGCGATGTTTACTAATTAACAGATATAAAATAAACTAGTTTATAAGGATTTTAAAATTTTTGAATAAATGAAATTGTGCATGATGACAATTAATGGACTTAGGTAATAATGCCTACTCTATCGAAAGAATCACTCCAATGAACGAGATTTGAACACGACGTAGTCAGATCAAACACAGTTTTTCTAGAATTACCTTTATGACATAATATACTGCAATTTATGCATATTTCGGCAATAGTTTATAAGTTCTAGATAACATGATTGGCTTTAAAGCCTTCCAATAGATTTGATATTGATCCTATGTACCGCCAATTAATGAAGACAAAAGTATTATCGAACATAAATATCCAATAATTTATTCATGATAATCGGATTACGTTACGTCCATATACGGAATATTCTTAAAATAAATAATCCATCTTTAGTTAGTTACGATCATAGTCATTCGAGCTATATGTAAATTATTCTTATCACCATTATATGACTATGAATTTCAGTTTTGCTGTCTCACGAAAATCCAACGATATATTAAAAATATAAATTGTCTCAACAGAAACTGACTAGATAAATCTAACCAACAAAACTGCCCTACATAAACATTACTATTTACTATCTAATTTCTGAAATTCAGTGTTATAACACTATAACATCATATAAAATAGAATTTATTGGCGTAATCGTATATATGTCTAGCATAGAATTATTACATGAGTTGCACCAGTCAAATTTGCGGTGACATTGTAAAGAGTTCACGTCATACGATTACTTAGTTGCAATTCTTTACTGTTTGATAAGTTGGTTTTTGTTGTAAATAAATACTGTATGCTTTTCATTATACTGTATCGGTTCTTATCTGAATCTACTAGAGACTAATGTCTTAAACATTCTTTGTCTTAGTAAGTTATAGAAGATTCAGTGGTAGAGCTATCTACAGCAAGGAATAAAACTTACAGTAGATGAAAGTGAACCGTCAGTTACTTAAAGACCGGTGTAATAATAGTATTCGTCAATTTTTTAATAGCAGTCATTAGAACATAGAGCATCCTATCCACGCCTATTTTCTTTGAAATTTTTCTTCTCATTTTTCTTCTCGTAAATTGCTCATAATATAGCAAGTAGCTACAACAGTACAATTAGATAACAGAAAAAGTAGGTTCGATAAGCCGTAAAATTATATTTGGTGATAGACAGAGCTTTACTAGATTAAAAAGGTAATTGATAAGTGATTTGCCGGGAATCATTCTTCTGGACAAAGTCGAAGCCTTATTAGGGCACTTATTTATTTAAATTAAATTTCATACATTAAAACAAATAGTAAATAAATAGGAGATAACGATATACCATTGCAGTTATCCACAGCAGTTTAGATTTAGATAATAAAATTTTCCTATAGAGAACATCTGTCTAATATCTGACTATTAATCACTTTAGCTGTAAATAGGCTTACAGTATTGAAGCTTCCGGCTGACTTATACCAAAAAGTCCAGTAATCCATTAACTGACCTGGCTAAACACCAGAAAGAAATAATACTGCGCAATACATTATATCAATATCTTATAATAATTAAGTAAACGTAAAAAGGAAGCGTAAAATTCTAGTAGATAATTAGAACAACGCGTTTTTATGAAACTAGAGATATAAAAAACAGAGTAGGCGTTGTGGAATTTATCTCTACTGCGGTTCAGGAATTCAATCTTAGTATAATTGAAACGCAATTTACCTGCTCAGGTGAAGGAAACACATTGTTGACAGATATTGAATATTAGAAAGAGCCTCATGGTAGTTGTTGTTTGGTTACAGGTTTGCCTCTTAGAGGATGTAGCCAGATTTATTCTAGTTAGCTAGAAATAATAGGTACTGCAGTACTTTTAAGTTTTGTCATTAATTCCTGTCATTAGTTCTAATTATATATTCCTTTATCGTCATTTGTTGTCCGATATATCGTAATACTGTATTAAATCAATGCTAAGTCCCAATTTTACAATGAATTCTAACAAAGAATTAAACTGCAAATCGGTAAACGGTTTTGTTTTATTCAGAGCTGACCAATAATATTCAATTGCCGACAACTTCCTCTAAAATGCGATATTTACTAATGAACTTTCATGGCTTTTGACGGCAATTTACCGCCGGATATTTTGTGACAATCATAGTCTCTTGCAGTCGCACAACATTTACTAACAAGCGATGCTCAATGAAGTAGTAAATTTAAGTATATTGCGACATCGACATCAGTGAACCGGAATAGAAATCAGCGAACCGTAGCTCCACTCTGCTATTAATAATCAATCATTAACTGTAATAGTTTACCGGAATAGTGGAAAAAGGATTTACTAATATAGCGAGATTAGTTAGTATTTGTACTTAGGTATTGGTATACAAATGGTGTCAAACTAACTACGGTCTAGCTGTACTTATTGTACTCGTTTTTAATATCAAGCTATGCTCTTTCAATATATATCTTTTCGTAACATTGTAAAAATTGTACTCTAATATTAAAACCTAAACCTTTCTTGCATCAAATATATCCTTACATTTATATGTTCTCAATTCAATCTCACATTAACTCTGAATTCTGCTATGCCATATGCTAATTAAATTCTATCTACGGAATTTGCAATGACAAAATTAAAATTACTGAAGTAAATTACTCGCCACGAGTCTACTTTCAGGAACTTTCTCCCCAACATCTACATTTAGTACAAACTTTAGGTAATGATAAGCTTGCAATCACTAGAACGTCATTAGAAACCGTAAAACTCATGCTGGATATAATTGAACCCAACTTTTATTAAAAAATGAACTAATTCATGGTAACTAGATATCAACATTAACCATAATTATCAATGCATAGATGATATTCTAAAACTATGCCGCAATCTATTAAAAACATATAGGTATCATAGACAATTGAATTTCGCTACTCTCTTAGATTAATTCTGAAAAATTATGTTGTAAGACAGTGTAATATTGTATTCTAAGTTGATGATATATTTAGTAATGTCTACCGTAGGTGTTGTGTTCAACATGTAATAGATATTCTCGTTAGAAGCTTAAGTATTTGTCACGTTTTGTGATAGTTACATAATTAGTATGTTACCTTCTTTCTATATATGGTTAAATATCACGATGTTATCACGTCATACGTATATAGATGTAGTTATGGTACTATATTAAGGTTATCTAGATATGTATTCTCATGTTGCCATATTCGGTATGATATTCTGTTTGTAATGTCTAAACTAGGGAAACCTTTCTCTTAGTGATGATCTTGTGATCTACGCCAGTAGATCAAAGGTCACAATAAAGAAAGTATATAAACCCATTATTTTAACAATAAAGTTAGTTCTTCAACTTAATTACTGGGTCTCCTTGCTGAGTGCAGATCTAGTACTTGTTATAAAATTTGGAAGTTGTAACAATATTAAATATAGCTAGCTTAGTAACTGTAATCCTTTTGAAGAGGAGAGCTACAGTGCTCACACTAGAGCTTCACATGAAAGGTGTAAACTATCCTGTATTTGAGATGCTAATACTGAAGTGTGTAGTAAGTAAGGTGCTAAGACTGTAAACGCGGAAAAGTATATAAGCGAGTAGTTTAGCATAGTAAGATCGTTCTTTCTCGTTAGAGGTCCTCAGCTAATCGATTACGTAGTATCTTCGTAAAGGAGGTTTTGTTCAATAAATCTTAATTTTCTAAAGTTTTGAAGATTCTTGATCTATCAACCTCACATACGTGTATATAAAATTTACTCTATAACAGCTATAAGTACATCAATTTTACGAAGGAAACTGATATTTATGCTTCCGATAAATTATAATTAATTACTATTCTATGATCTTGATCAAATAAGATTCTATCTTCAACCTTGATGAATAGCATTTCTAGGAATAGTAATTAAAATTATACTTCGGAAGAATTTAGTTGTTCCAAATCTATCGGAAATGAATGCAAATTGAGGAATCAGAGAGAAATTTATGGTTTGACCTTATTGCAAGTTTTGTATTGTTGTCTGATAAAAGCTGGGATTGTATCGTTTTATATCATCAAGTATTAATTCTACCATTGCCGAGTCGTTTTGACTTGGAAGTAGAAATTTTTTATAGAATGGACGTCATCTAGTTTCAAGAATTAAATTCGAACTTATCATACTTAAGAAGAGGAAATCTTATTCTTAAACGAATACATATATTTTAAATTAGCCTAGTAAAAATAGTCTTTGGATATCCAACTTATTACTTCGTGAAAAGGTAATAAGTAATTTAAATAAAATTCAGTTCGCCACGTAGATTCCAGGCAAGAATAATTGCCTAATTCGAAAATGTTCGTAAATGAAATAGCTATTTCGTACCTTCATCACATATAAATAATTGTATAATTGTTACTATAATGAAGATCTTTTGTAATTATCGATGGTCATGAACTACAGCACATTATTCATCATTTTGTCAAGTTTAAGTTGCAATCAGCATTACAAAAATACTGTCATTTCTAGAGTTGAAATTCTTGTCCCTGAAGTATTAGGATGCAGCAAACGATGATTAATGTCACATAAAAGCTGCGAAAGTGCCTATAAAGAACGAGCTGCGTTAGTTTCAACTTTTATACATCAAGTATGATCCATTTCTAATAATGGATAACTGGCTAATTGCAGCAATACATAATTGGGATTAATAGTAAATAAAATCAATGATTAAAAACGCGTACCAGGGTTAATATTTTACTTAATACCTAACGAGCTTCATCATAATTATCCTATGTTGAATTTAATTCTTCCGATTATGGCTATTTTATATGGCTATTAAACTATTTGATACATTTCTAAACCTTGTATTAGCATTACTGTCAGCTTTGACAATTACCTATGTCAGCTTTTATTTTACCATATTAAAAGCACAGTCTCGATTTTCCGCAGTACGGACGAAACTGATAAATGATGTTGTCTTTCATATTGTATATCATTATTTCATGCCTTGTACTAAACAAAAAAAGTCGAAATATATAAATTATTTACGATTTCATAAGATAATTGTTTCATTAAATATTGATGAAACTTCTTAGAATTTTATATAACTGTAAATAAAGAAATAAGAAGAAATTGATAAGCTTAATTCATGGTCAGTAGATCAAGAAGTCATTTTTTATTCAGTTTGTTTCTTTGCTTAGTAATTTATGATGAACACAAGCCTTAAAATGTAAAATATGTGTGATAATGAGAACGCATACCCATTCGTTTAGATAAAGAAACTAGAAAAAGAAGAGAATGAACAGTAAGATAGAACTAAATTTCTAATCCTATTACAACATAAATCCAAAGTATTTCTATATCGAAGTAGATTGAAGTCATCACAGCAAATCCTCCATAGCAGATATTTGTTGAAAAGGACATATCAAGTCTGAAATTAAATATAGTAAGTTGGTTTATAACCTTATAAACAATGAAACGGGACATTAGTATATATTTACCTTCATCTATGATTGAGTTCTAATATTGTTTTCCTGACACTTAATGTGAAATTGAAATATCTCTACTCAAAACACCTATTTGATTCAGTGAGAAATTAAGGATTTTTAAAACCATTATTTAGCACTGAAAGTTATCTACGGCTTGCTTACTAATTTTATGATTTTTGGGGGGGGGGATCTGTGTCTAACTTATGTTATCATAAATATACTAATAGTAGAATAAAACGAACTTAGCTATCGCGTGTATTTTAAAAGATTAATATATTACATTGAATTTCACCATAAATACCATCAGTCTATTACCTTTTATTTCAATGTTGTAGAATGATATCAAAACTAAGAATTTAAAGAGTGATGATAATTAATTACTCAACCAATGGACCACTTAAATATCATTTGGATCATGCTATTAAGTAACACTTAGAACTAAAACCTTTTCAATCGCTAACTGTAAAATTTTAAAGTGTCATCGCTATTACTACTATTAGTAGTTAACCTTAATGTTAGATCGTACAGATTAAGTTCTATCTATTCATTCAGTTATAAATTTAAGTGGATTCGCTCGTAATATCAGAATATGTAGTCGTTCTAATCATGACTGGGAAATAAATTGATTCCTATAAATTCAGATTCTGATATTCAAAACTAACATCACTCTTCGGATTAGTAATATTTACTGTAACACATTAATGTATATATACATAAAGGAACAACTACGAGCGTAATCCTCAATTAAAGATTAACACCTAGAGTAAAATGGTTTTATTTAAGTTCAAGTGGCCTAATAAGCAGTCACAAACATGTTGGACTAAGCTGTAAAGTGGAACAATCTCGTTATCTACATTGCTAGTATTTGTTAAGGTATTACCAAGTTTAACCTAAATGACTTCTTTCGTGTAATATCTACTTCAAAGATTCATAAAGCATAAACAGCTTGTGTCATCGTAATATAATAAGTGATTCTATTTAAATCTTAGTTATTAAGACCCAAATCGTGCTACCAATACGCTATCCTTTTTAACATACTTACCAGTAAGATTAAATTAAGTCCGGTAATTCACTTTGGCTATCCTATCCCGAAAAATTAGAATTCTTTAATGTAATTTTTCTCGATTGGTAGTCATTATCATTTAGCTAACATTCGGATAGGAAACTTTATTTTCGATTTCTCGAAGGAAAATGATCGCTGTCGTCTTGAGTTTTTAAAAGGGGTGTTACAGTCAATCAGGTCTCAATGAAATGACTTAGGATACTACTGTATTTAAATATTTTATTTCTTCATAAAGTTCTATATTATTTAAAAAAAGATTTTTAAGGGATACTTTCGCTTACGACAAAATATCGCAATCGCCATGTCAGAAAATTTATTTAATATTGAATTTTAAATTTATAGTCCTCATCAAATGATATACTACGTTAGAATGAAAGACCAATATGGTTATTTAATATTGATAAAAATGCGATCGAAACAGTAAACTAAACTTGACAAGTTCTTATATATTTGGTGCTATTTAATCCTTCTATGAAGTTGTAGAATTTTATCCAAAGCAAAATTTATCAGAAAAATTATGTGACGAATTAACATTAATCAAATAGAAATAGCAATAGTAACAGCTAAAATGAATTTACTAATACTTAATAGGTGTATTTGCGTAGTATTCACTAGTCATGTACCAGTAATTATTTCAGACATAAAAGTGAAAAATTTAATAGTACAATATTGGTGCTGTTAAATATAGTGTTTCTCTACTTAAGTTGAGAGATCTTTACGATATTAATTTAATTTTCACAACAACGAAATGTAAATGTTATCACTGCGGCAGTTTTGCGACATTGAAGCTGAAAAGTGTATTTAGCTAGTTGCATAATGATAAATTATGCAATGATTTTTAACTTGTCCAAAAGCTAGCCATATTTTTGAAAGTATTACAATCATAAATTTCATAGAAATCTAATTCTGGCACTTTAATTACAATACGTTATGGGTTTCGATGTAAACTTTCATGTGCAATGGTAAATCTGTGGCTATAGGCGCATAATTTTTATATCAGAATTGTAGAAATATTTACTGACGGTCTTGACGTTAGACATTTACCGGTAAGAACTGTATCCTACCGAATTATAATTTACGTGATGAAATGCATATCTTCTAGGTCCATATTTCATTATGGAGGGTTTCATTCATGGCTTAAAAAGCATAGAAAGAAAAAACCACTACAAGGTTTCTGGTACGGCTCCTACTATCTACGTTACACCACCAAGCGATACTGAAGAAGAAAGTATTGAAAGAGCCCGTGCTCAGAGCTTAGGTATTTCAAATTTAATGTACTTTAATTTTGATGTATAATAATTTTACTGTATCGCATCAGATAGCTAATATAAATTAAATTGAGGAACGATACTCGATAAAATAGTAATTTCATTTTCTTTTTTAATATAAAACTTTGTCTTATTATGTTTCGGATAAATTACGAGAATCTAATTCGGAATCAAGATACATATTCGATTAATAGCCCTCGAATTTCGTTTAGTTTTATAAATTTACCGACACGTGTTTAGAGCTAGGTATTTACTGATCAACATTATATACTATATAATTTTCCAATTAGAAGCTTCCAGAAGACATAACAAGAAGGAAGAAAAATTAAGTACAAGTAAATATATATATCGTGCTTACTTTTTCTGCACTGTATATTACTTTCATGAAAAAACTCCTTTTCAACCATGTATTTAAAAATTTGCTTGATTTAAATATTTCATTTTATGACTGAAACAGGCTTCTTGAAATTTCGTTACCGTACTGCAACTAAATTTCTATCGCCCCAGCGCCAATCGTCTGAAGGAAATTCTAATGATGATCAGGATGCAGTTGTACGTTCATATAATAATATACTCATAGTGATGTATTTATTGCATGAGGAGAGATTTGGTTTTAACCAAGAAGTTGAATAACTGTTTTGTGAATACAAAGTAATAAACTAGCACACTTAGCTGGTGAATATGCTTATTTTATAATAGGATGGTCTACAAAAATTTCACTATAAAGAACCATTACCATGGTCGATGAGAGCTAAAAGGAGGCATGCACAGCGAAAGAGAACTCGATCTTTGCCTATAACCGCACGAGAAAATGGGAAAGTGAGTTTTGTTTAAGATATTATAGTATACTATAGTTACAAAGATATGCTAGTAGAGTTGCAAGACGAAGTTAACGTGCTACTGTAGCATAGACTACTACTAGATATCTTGGTATTCTTTCTATACTGCGCCTTATTCCGTTATAACTTTTGTTACGTTAGAATTATGCGTCATTGAAAAAAGAAGATGGCGAAAGTTGTCGATTAAATAGAAGGTTATTATACGATGAATACTTGTTATAGGGCCATTTCGTTAATTGGCATCAAAGTTTATATGCATGAGTTAAACTATAATTGTGATAAATAACATTTCACTCTCATTCAACTTATGGCATTTACCTCAATCTAAAATAATTAAATGATTGTCTCTAGCTTAGCTTCGATAAAGACCTCTACCATTGAGGAAGATTTAACTAAAGAAGGTATCGCATAAATCATTAAATTAAAAAAATTAATTAAAAACTGAGTAAACAAATAAACAATTATCTTCTTGGAAGAATTTCTAGTGTTTCAAATAATACTTCTATAAATGAAGCAATCATTTGATTATTTAGAAATTAACTTTTCGTTGTCATGATTCAGTAATGGTAATGGAGAGTCCTTCATTTTGATTTTGATATTGTACCTGATGTAATTGTTAGAAAAGTACTGTAATTTGAATTACCTGGTACTCACTAAGGCTATAATATTATATCACAGTATTGTATTATACTTTGTATTTGGTACAACTAAGTCTGCGATACATTTTAACCTGAAGTGAATGTTGATCGTATAGAAGAAAGTAAGGCAAGAGCTACCCAACATTTCAAATTACATCGAGGAAAGAACAAAGGTTAGGCTGCTGCCTGTAAGCGTAACTTGCGCAAGTATTGTATACGATGATTCTAAATTCACTGAAACATTCATGCTTTATACTATTCTGCAACGTATTCATTATAGCAGTTAGACTGTTACAAGTACCTTAATCTCTGCTGTTTTTACGTACCGTACATTTTCTTGCTATGTTCAATTTAAAATTCAATCATTGCAATATTTAAATAATATTGTTATTTGTGGAAAAAATTTATAATGTTCTCATTAATCAACATCAATTAGCACTTTACTATTGCAAAGGTATAACGTTATAATTATGGACCTCTAGGAGAACAGATTTTCTTCTAGTAGTCCATGTAACCAATGTAACCAGCGTCATCTGTCTCCATTAGAGAATGAAATTTCAACTTGAACGACTTTAGTGCCGAGTTTCAATTTAGTACAGCCATGGAAGATTACCTTATGCTTACGTTGCACAAGCAAACATGCTAGTAAAGAGAGAATGCAGTGGAGCCCAACAATTTGGTGCTATAACTTATGCTTCTGTTTTTGTTTGCTTACGTAGTTTATTATCAAATCTGCATCATCGCGAAATCTCTTCTACGTCAATAAGTAAAGTAGTATAGAACTAATTTTCTTATGAAATAGATACGAATAGTGATTGACTACCGCTATGCATAACAATCTAAATAAAAGCAAGTAGGTTGGCATATACGAAACAATCGCGAAATTCGTCGCATTATCTATCTCGAATGACCGATGAATTTTATTATTGTAAATGTAGTATGCAGGTAGTCGAGATGATTAATCTTAAACACTTTGTAGAGCATGACCTAATTAATTTTCACATTTAACAGACATAATCAATGGAAATGGTATAACATCGCCAGAGAAGGACGGAAAAACCACTGTTAAAACGTTATTTAGAAGATTTAAGGTACAGCAATATCTTCTTGTTTAATTAGTCTACAAATCCAAATAATTAACCAACTTAATAATTCTAACTTCTTGAATTTTATAAAATACAATTAAAGATGATTGGCAATAATAACAATCTAAAAGCACAGAAACGAGAAGACAGTCCATCTATTGAATCATTCTTTACCGGATTAAATCAAATCGATCACGAGCATGATATGGCTAAATATTTGGTAAAGATAATGTTAAAACTAATTCTTACAGAGAATTTTAATACAATAGTATACGGTCTTATTACGCCAGATCAGATATCTCATTTAATGCTTGCAGCGGTGAAATGCAAAAAAACGTCATATTCATACTATATTATAATGTGACCTATTCACATTAAAAATTTCGTACTTGCCGTAAACGATCAAATCTAAATTCGATTAAAATAAAGAAAGTAGTACTATTGATGATTAGTAAGTGATAAATATAATCTTAATGTAAGCCGATTTTTAAAGTTATAAAGAATAAAAAGCCATCTATACTTGATTGGTAGGAGCATGATTGGACAGAATTTTTTCTAAATTCGGAAAGTTCGGAGACAAATAAATCATGTATTAATATTCAAGAATGGAAACGTAGAACGAGCGTGTGGGAGTTATTCCATAGCGAATGTGTTTATTTAATTGACCATCTACTAATTTTAAAAGATGTAAGAACTCAATTTTTAAATCTCCTTTGATCAGATGTACCAAATTTATGACATTTTAGAAGTTGCAAGTAATTCAAGATTTAAAAATTCTTGATTATCATCTTTAAATATTTAGATTTTTCTGATGCCTTTACGATTACTGCAAGAATATGGCTTTCTTACAGAAATTGATGGCTTTAAACTATTTGGAAATATCGAGGAATTATGCGCGGTAGGCTTTACAAGCTGGATCATATTACATACAGTACTATCTTAACTCTTCGTCTTTTCTGCTTTATAAAGTTTCGAAACAGATTGAATGCTATCGACCCAAAGCATTCATAATAGCATGAACCAGCTAGATATTATGTTACACTCAATTTCTGGATATAGCGTTTTAATATAGGCGTATATATGCAAGTACTGGACCAATTATGTTATTATCATTATTATACTGCTGTTAAAGCTAATAATTATCTTAAATGTAATTACTTCTATATCATCTCGCTTTTTTTTGGACTTACTTTCGTGCTTATTCGTATTCATGACGTAAAGGCAAAATTGCCTTTTATTAATTATTTCATTTTGCAAGTATCTCATTTCTCATCATTTCTTAAAGCTAATCTCCGTATTGATTTATTTCTGTATTCATTTTCTTAATACCCGTAATTTAATAATTATTATTTTAAGTAGAGCATCAGTAATATACTTAAGTAAGTAAATGTTGCGCCAAAATATTACCTTTCAGTCAGGCTTACATTGGCAAGGAGTTCTCTTGATTGCCTTTTGTAAATTCTTCTCGCTATAGCTCAGCTCTAAATTTTGCACCGATTTGCTTCTCGTATTCCAATCTGCTCAAGAAGACAACTTGTGTAGTACCGCTGCAGTTGTCGACACCTTTACAGATGTATGTAAAGCCAGTTCTATTTTTATAGTTATTAACTAATAGAATACAATTCTAATTTATAAATTACGTGGTATTAAATTTCAATCCTGTCTGCAACATACACCTCGCAACTAGTTTGGTTGGAAGTTTCATCCTAAATATTTGACCTATTGCTTAAATTACAAGAAAGCAATCAATTATTTTAAATCGATAAAGGATTCTGACGTCTTTCAAGAATACCTAAAGGTAAAATGTTATTAAAATTTGAAGTGCGTTGACTACATGTACTTCGAATTTGGTTAAAATGTGAGCAAAACATTAATTTCTTCATTGCAAGATTGCTTCTTTTCAAATTTCAGCATTGTCAACAAAACACTTCATGCCGTAAATTGAAACTGACAGATTTACTTATTGCACCAATTCAGAGGTTAACCAAATATCCGTTGATTCTAAAGGTGAAAATCTAATATTGACTATAACCTACTCCCAATATAATAATTGTGATGGAAGTGTCTTTTCGAAATAAAACAAGAATCCCAGTTTCTAGTAAACTTCATTTTATTGCAGAAATTAGATTTATCTAATAACTAATAAGGAATATCGAGCTGCAATCAGACTATCTAAATTATTACAGAAAAATTCAGGATTTGTGTACATTACTTACAAAATGATATTTTCGCAACACAATTCTGTCTTACCAATTACCTCACAGTGTCATCTCTACAATTTCTATCTTACGATCTATTTATAATTTGCACTTCGGAATAAAAGTATCACAATATAAATCTCATAGTATTCCCATGCTTAGCGCTACCTATTTTCTCGCGAATTCTTAATATAAAAATCTCAATAGAATTGCAGCAATACGTGCTGTGATTATCTTCTGCAAATAGAAAATTGCGTGAACTTACATTCTAATTCAATTTATCTATTTTCATATAGGTTTATAATTATAAACTTAAGCTAATAGAGGACTGCACTACAATGATATACGTATCGGCTACTTACTATCGACATTTAATAACTATGTTATTATAATAGGAAATTATTCACTACAGTCAAGAAGACGACAATGGTTGCAAAGCTCTATCATCAGCTATAACTGCAGTCCAGGTTTCATTAGGTACAGTAAGGAACTAGTAATTATATACGTGTATACTTAAGATGGCTAGAATTGTTCCATAAATTATATTCACGTTATAGTATTTAGTTGATCATTTATACATATTTTGCAAATAGGTTATTAACAGTAACAATTGCATTATAGATCATTTTATTAACTATGTATCGCTTTGTATCACAGTGGAATTAGAGGAGAAAGTTCAAAAAAACCTACGAATAGAATTAATGGAAGAGTTAGAAAATCAAATTTTTTGGCCTAAGTGGGAAGAATTTACTCCAAAGGCATTCATTCCAGAGGTATTTGTGCTTTCGAGATTATGAAATTAACATCAATAGCGGAATTAATAATATATATGTTAATTTACGTTGTAATTGAACAATTTCTTACACTCGTCTGAAGTAATCCATTCTTGATATTCATTTCTCTGCCCTTTGCGATTAAGAATTTAAAGCAAACCATTTCTAGGCAACCATGTGTAAATTTTTGTAGAAATGAAAGTAATCGATTCCTTTATCATGGACCAACCATTTTAATTGGTAAAGCACACTATAACTAGTCGAGCTTTTGAATATTTATGATCACTCTATCATATAGAAGTTATTATGACTAAAATTAATGGTTTTAAACGAATATCTTCAGTGGTTTTAATATAAATAAAGACATCATTGTATTTCTTTTTCTACTGGAAAGTTACTTCATTAACCAAAATTTACACGTTTTTTCAATCATCTTCTATAGTAATACGGTATTCTTATACCAACAAATAGAAAAAATGTCGATTATTATCGATTTCAAAGTTCATATAGTACTATTGTGTAATAATCTAAAACTATAAATGCAATCAAGATTTCTAGAGTGTTAGCATCATCAATACTCGTGGTGCAGCATTGAGCGCCTTTTCATAGAATGTGTTCTTTTGCCATATAGATAGTTCCCGCTCTTATGAAAGCCACTTATTTCTTTTCGAGCATTTGATCATGATTGCGAAAATACAGCGAAAGTCATCGTCAAAGAAGGTAAGTAAAAATTTTTGACTTACTCAATTTTAAATTAGTATGTACTTAAAGATTTTACTGAGGTACGGATGACAAGGAACTTTTATTTGCTGCCTTATCCCATCATCCTACACCGTATAGGCTACTGCCTATGATAATAAATAAGTACAGTAGCAATATGCGATTTTGTTGCTTTCATTTTACTTATGCGCTTTTCAGTCAGTTTAAGTACAATATCAAGTTCGAACAAATTGACGTTCTATCAAGCATTTTATAAATATCATAACAAGAAGGATTTTAATTTCTTGTTAAACCAATTTTTATTTTCATAAATTGGATTGTCTACCAAATTATTAAGGATTATCTACATTTAGTGCTAAAACTCTCTATCTATCTGGCTATTTATTAAAACAGGATCTATGTTTCATACACGAATATGATACGTAACATGTCATTGCGTAATAGCCAAACTCGACAAAAGCCTTAGCGTAGACACATACTGGTCGAATTCTTGCTTGTCATACTTAATGTACCGATACTTGTTTATTAAGCAGAATAATTAAGTTATAATGCACAACTGTCACGTAGCCTATATGGTACATTACGTCGATAAATTACTGTAGTCTATAAATATGTCTACGGCAGAGGTATTTGGAAGCCCATAATCGCTTTTATATTTGCAATTAATATTTGATGCGATACAGTGCGAAGCATATTGAGAGTTGAAATGAATATAAAAGCCAGTCCAATGCTACTTATCATATTCATGGCAAGTTGCACTAAACAGGAAAGACCACCTTATTACTTATTATTTAAAATAATTAAAAGACATCAATTCAAAAGTCACAACTAGGGCTATTCTTGAACAATTGCTACGCTTTACTTCATGAAAAGACTCCTTTTCTATGAATAAATTGCTTCCAAAACCGCTTCTTTATATTTTTACGGTTCCTAATTTGGAGATTATAACACAAGTAAGCATACGTACTTTTTCTATTTTTCTTGTCGAAAACACTGCTTCGAAATCATAGAATTAATTAAGCATGTAATTCTATCTACATTATCAAGCTATGCTCATAATATTATTACGAATTCTAGCAATAACAAGAGACATTATCTTGTGATAAAGTGTCTCAAAATCAGAAATGATCAAAATTCGATCATTTATAATTTTTTTTATGATATAAACTACTTCTTGTATCAAGGACAAGATTAACTAATATTTAGTCCTATAACTTTCGATAAATTTAGCATTAAATTATTCGCATCATCTCTGGTGTTTAACCACTTAAGTAAGACTACTAAGACACTCCTAACTATTGCTACAATATCTACCCTAAGTATTTCACACAGTTATGCGCTAAATGTAACCCTAAGTTTTCCTGTTTATCTGCGATCTCGCATATACAGTATCAATCATATTATGTTACATATCAATTAGCGACTTCCTACAATCTATTAAGTTATTTTGGGGCTGCACTACGCATCCAAGACATATGGAATTGCTAAGTATACAAATGCCCAATGAAGATATGTAGAGCCTTTACTTGCATATATTTTTTAATAGCTCAATTTTAAGATTTATGCTCTACAATGTTAATAGCACTGTAACAAACTTTCACTAATTTGATGACCCCTGCGTAAAATCAAGTTCTGATGACGTTAGCAATGAAAATTAGATCATTCTTCTGTAAAGCTGAAATGTCAAGTCGTTATAAAAGATGTACCATATGGCATTTCTTTAGAAAATCAATCCAGTTATGAATTTCGGTCTATTTTTTAATTGTTGAATTATAAGATTCATGCCCTACAATACTAGCAGTACTTTAATTAATTTTTGCCAATTTTAATGACTACTGCATAAAATTAAATTCTGTTGACGTTAGCAAATTAGATCGCTTTACTGTAAAGCTGGAATGTCAAGTCATTATAGCAAATGCGTCATATTTCCAGAAAATTAATCGCATCATTAGTTTTAATGACAATTTTAACAGCTGAATTATAAGACTTACACTTTACAACACTAACAGTACTGTAGTAAACTTTGGTTGACTTTAATGACAGCTGCATCAAATCGAATTTCGTTGACGCTATCAACCTTGATCATACTTCCTGTAACTTAATAAGCTGAAATACCTAATAGCTATAAAAAAATACGTCATATGGCATTTCTTTAGAAAATCAAACCTGTCATTATTTTGAAGTACATTTTTATTTGCTAAATTATAAGATTGACGCTATGCAACACTAATAGTGCTGTAGTAAAATTTCGCCGATGTTGATGGCCGCTACTTGAAATTGATTCAGTTGATGTTAGTAAGTTAGATCGTTCTTTCTGTAAAGCTGAAATATCCCGCCGTTATACAATATACCTTATATGGAATTTCTTTAGAATATCAATTGTGGCATGGCTATATTTCAAGCCCTTTTCTAGTTGCTAAATTAGAAGGTGTATACCCTACAATACCAACAATGCTGTAACAACCTTTGACTGATTTTGATGACCGCTTCATCAAATCGAGTTCCGTTGACGTTATTAAATTCGATCGTTGTCATGGTTTCAGCTCATTACAGCAGCTATACGTAAAGAAATAAAGTGATAGGTATACATAACAACGTTTGATCTGTAAAGTTAAAATGTCAATTATTATAAAAGGTGTGTCATTTCGTTCAAAAATCCATTCCACTATTTATTTCAAGCGCATTTTAATAACAAACTTATAGGATTGATGTTCTACAATACTAACAGCGAAGCAATAAATTTTCACTGATTTTGATGACGATTGTATACGATCAAATGCTGTTGACGTTATCAAAATTAGATCGCTCTTTGCACAAATCGGAAATATCCCGTTGTTATAAAAGATGCTCTATATGGAATTTCTATTAAAAGTCAATCCTGTTATTATTTTAAGCCTATTTTTTAATTGCTAAATTAGAGAATTTGTGCTCTACAGTGCTGTATACATAGTACTGCAACAAATTTCGCTGATTTCGATAACCGCTTTATCAAATTGATTTCCGTTGACATTATCAACTTCGATCGTTGTTATGGTTTTCAGCTCATTACAGTAGTGACGGTATGTGTTAGGAAATGCAGTGATAAGCTTAAGAAATTATACACCACGATCGCTCGTTCTTTCATCGTTGAAATATCCACTTGATATAGAAGATGGATCCTGTGATATTTCTTTGGAAAATCAACTTCGCTATTATTTTAAGCTCATTTTTAGCTACTAATTTGTAAGATTTCAGCTCTACAAGACTAAAAGTACTGTAGCCTCTACAAGACTAAAAGTACTGTAGCAAACTTTGGTCGATTTTGATGATTGCAGCTGTATACGATCAAATCCTGTTGACATTGTCCAAATTGAATTGTTCGTTCAGTCAATAAGAAATGTCCTGTCGTTGTAAAAGATGCATTATCTGCAATTTCTTTAGAAAGTCAATCCCGTTATTATTTAAAGCGCTTTTTTCATTGCTAAATTAGAGAATTTATGTTTGGCAATGCGAACAGTATTGTAACAAGTTTTCGCTGATTTCGATGACACTTTCACCAAATGGAGGTCCGTTGACGTTATCATATTGGATTGTTGTCATGGTTGATTTCATTACAGCCGTCATATGTTAGGAAATACTGTACAGAGATAGGCTTAAGATCCCACATTACACGACCATCATTAGTCCTATAAAGTTGAAATATACGCTAGTTCATACGTGGATCCTACGCCATTTCTTTGAAAAATCAATTTCTCTATTATTTTAAGCGCATTTGGATTGGCAAAGTTAGAAGATTTCTGCTCGACAATACTACCAGCATTGCAGCAAACTTGGTCTGATTTCAATGACCTCTTAACCCAATCGAGTTCCGTTAATGTTATCAAATTTGGATCGTTGTCATGGTTTCAGGTTATCACCGCAATGATACGTTAGGAAATACAGAGATAGACTTGAGCTCTTCTACATGATAATCATTCGTTCTGTAAAGTTGAAATGGACACTCGTTTCTCTGGCATTTCTTTGCAAAATCAATCCCCCCCTATTATTTTACGCTCATTTTTATGGACTACCTTAGAAGATTTCTGCTCGACCATGCTAACAGCGTTATCCCAATGAGATCTTTCGCTCTGTATAGCTGAAATGTCCTGTCATTGTAAACGATGTGTCATAGGATATTTCTTGGCAAGGTCAATCCCCTTATTATGGCTTTGTACAATTGCTGTTGATTGATCTCTTCAGTGATAGCTTGAAAGAATTGAATTGGTGTTGCGGTTAGCATTGGCATCACTCTTCAATAACGCTGAAACATATTGCTAAGGCTGAACAATGGAACTGATAAAGCTCAGTAATCTATGTTATACATAGCCAGCCATGCTTTACTTTAATAGGGAGATGTTTTAGTTCAAAATGACAAATTGCAATCTGACTGTCTTGTGTTAGTTGTCGGATTTCGATATCGTCAAACATGGCCATACTGTACTTTAATTAAGAAGATGTATTAGGTCAATGATTCTATAAAAAGACAAATTGCAATCTGACTGTCATGCGTTAGTCGTTGGATTTCGATATCGTCAAATATGGCCATACTGTACTTTAATAGGGAGATGTTTTAGGTCAATGATTCTATAAAAGACATAGTCGTCGGATCTCAATATCGTCAAGCATGGCCATACTTTACTTTAATTCAGGAGACATATTAGGTCAATGATTCTATAAAATGACAAATTGCAATTTGACTGTCTTCTGTTAGTCGTCGGATCTCGATATCGTCAAACATGGCCATACTTTACTTTAATTAAGGCGATGTGTTAGGTCTATGATTGTATAAAAAATCAAATTGCAATCTGACACTGTCTTGCGTTAGTTCGTCGGATCTGGATGTCCTCAACGATAGCCGTACTTTAAGGTAACATTATAGGTAAATGATTCTATAAAAGGACAAATTGCAAGCTGCCACTGTCTTATGTTACTGGAGTCATTGGATCTCAATGTCCTCAAAGAGAGCTATACTTAAAGGAGACATTTTAGGTCTAAATTAACCGCCTGGTGTTACAAAATAATACAGTTGTTGTAGACATAGTATCGATAAGATCTATCATATTGAATACGCCTGTTTATTCAGTATATTTCCGCAGTTGTTCTGTAATGATGACGATTAAGACCTAGATAGCATATCTAGGAAAATAAGTTGTTACCTTATTATGAATAAGATAAGATTGTCGTCAACATTCATGGTATGTCCGTTATTGCACATTACTGGTAATTGTCTCTTATATATTACGGCTCCTAACGCATAATAAAGTTAGTTCGGTACTTAAGCTCTATTGGACTCGTGATTGTTCAGCACTCAAGCCCTACTGGACTATTAAATTATTGTTACGATAAACTAGAAAGTGTAACACCTGGCTAATAGGCACTATTGAGACTAATAATTACCTTTAAATACTGTAGAAATGTATGCAGTCTCGAAACCCGATATATTTTATAATAATGTTAGTTCTTATACGAATTACTCTCAATCCCTAGCGAAATCCGGCTCAGAAATATAATTGATACAATTAACCATGATATTATCTTGTTACTAACAAGGTGATAGAAATCAAGCCTTAACAGATTAGACGCGTACGTAGCGATACTGCTACCATTGCAATGACATTAACGCAATATCCTGCCTACCTATTCTATTTCAAGGTTACATTGTTTGGAAAAAATGACCAAGATTATTTATAGTAGTTGTTATAGTCACTTTTTGTATCGTAGAAATCTCTATCCACGCCAGTTGAGCACAGACACCGATCTTCACCAAGATCAAAATTCCAGCTTACTTCGATTCACCAGCAGCCATAGCATATCTATAGAATATGCATACATGGACGTAAATACTGATAATCTATATCAGTTGTCGTGTCTTCTTATATCTAAATTTGTATAACTTTCAATTCAATCCTAAAATACCGAAGAGCACGCAAAAATAGAAAATATCAGATTTACTATGATCAGAATATGATTTGAACTTTGTGCTCTCTTATAAATTACTTAACTAACTAATGACTAATAATCTACTGTACATATATATATCCTAATTCGTCGCCATACGATTAGCATGATATTAGTATACTTATTATGATTCAATTTGCTTTGTAATTTTGTTTCGACGACGCAGAATGTTGACCACGGTGTCCATAAAGTGTTACAAGCTAGCACTTTTTGGTAGTAAAGAAAAATTGTAGATGATACAGATTTGAATTTATCATTACTCACGGGTTTAAAAAAACTTAAAAATTAATTAAAAGATATTTAATTCGTTTAAAGCTCACATTATTACACACTAGAAATTGTTATGCCTACTAAGCTGAGCTAGTTGGCTTCATAAAATAATTAGCTTAGTGAACTTGACTTAACATGTCCGCTAAATTACTAAAATCTCACTGTTTAATCTGCTACATGTACTGATATTCGCCTTACTTTATAAGCTAATTTGGGGACTAAATTGCTCTTAAAAGCTGCTGTAGGCAGTTTAAATGACAATAATAGTGATTTTGTTTTGTTTCTTATACTAGCGAATAGATCATTGTATGCATAGTTTCTAAGTCTTCTTTTAAAACTTCTTCCGAACGTGTTTATGCATTTTTGTAATGGGTATTATATTATAACTCTTCATTTTAATTTTTTCGTTTACCTTACATTTAAATTTCTCAGTCATAATTTCTAATTTTAGCAAAAGACTAACGGCGTAGAAGTGGATGGAGATACAATTTTAGATAATAATGCTATTTATTGCGTTTATAAACAAGTAAGTACCTAAGTTCCATTACGGCCCGCTTATCTGATAAGATTATACGCGAGATTTTGCTTCCATATTTTAAATCATTATCTTAAATTGAAGTCATATGGGATTTGGAGGATAAATCTTCTTATGCTGCATCTTCTTATTCTGGCTAATAGAATTAATATTAGATTTTCATCCATCTTTATCAAGTCTAAATCTTATCTTAACTTTCATTTTATATTCTATAATATATTCTTGGTTATGTTAAATTGTATGAGTTGTAGAATTACCGAATTTACTTTACACCTATCCGTGCTAGTAACGGAAAATTGAATAACAACACTAAATCCGTTTCTTATAATATTGTATTGGACACCTTCTGTCTATTGCTTGATGTATATATATAATATATATATGAAGGGCACTTATGAAAGTTTCACATTATTTCAACACCAGTTTTCAATATCAATTTAAATTAGACTTCGTATGTACTCGAAAAATTATGGTAATTTATTTACAAAAATTAACCGCTAATGATTTATGTAAATAAAGTGTTGCCCTTCGTATGCCCCATTATAGTATAGGGACTTTGTTTATAAAAGTCGCGATCATTTTTTAGCTTTAATTTACTCCGATACCGCCTAAGTATCTTGTTTTCTATATTTACTTGTTATTTAGCCAATACCGTTAGACGAATTAAGAGTCTATAAAGATGAAGAAAAATTAACTTTAGTCCACACCTCCAAGATTGGTCAAATCATTGGAATCTATACGGTTCAATTTTCTGACGATGTTGCAACGGTAGTTTACAAGCTAAATTATTAATTCACTTTGACTATCACAATTGCTTCAAATTAATATTCAGAGGTGCTATTAAATATATATATATATATATATATATATATTTACATTTTTGCAGACATTATGGCTATCAAAGATTGATTCTGCACAAGCCAATTTGCAAGCTTTTGTTTACTAAGTTGAAAATCCAGCCAAAAAATCCATGTATGAATGAAATATTTCTAATTATCATTATTTAATTGATAACTATTTATAGTATATCGGTGCTTATAATCATTAAATTACTAACCTACGACATAAGTGCCTGATAGAGTACTTATTTACAGGCTTTGAATCAGAATATGTAGTCCAATATCAGCAAACTTTTTAATAGGCTTGAATTCTAGTTACTATCTGAAATTTCTTCTCCAAACTTTCATGTACCTATCTCATCTAAAAGAACAGCTAGCAGGTTTGTAAATGGAATTTCACCTTGCTCATTATGAGAAACGCAGCCTAATTAGAGCCATATCCATTTGGATTGTAGAATTATGGAATGAATGAATAGCTATTTCTCATAATGAAAGTATTAAACTACTATCGCTATATTATTCTTGATTAATATGTGAATATGACTATAGACTTAGGCTTTTTGTAGTCTCGCTGTCAAATCGTATATGGGATAAGTTAATAAAAACTACCAGCGTAGTGAAAATTCTCCGAAACTCTATAGAAGGATTTCAATAAGTAATAAATTTAAACCAAATTTTTAATTAAATTTCGTTCATAAAGTTACTGTAATATGTAATCTATGAAACAAATTCATGAACAGATAATCGACGTTATTTCATTCTATAACATCGGCAAGACATTTATATATATATAGATATATCTTTAATTGTCTGTAGCTACAAATTAAAAAGATTTAGCGTTGAGATAAGCGACAAAGGCAATATAATGAAAATTAAAGTAATATATTCAGAAATAATTATCGTAATATCCTGTTTAAACCCGTGAAACTTAT
Organism: Trichoplax adhaerens; assembly: GCF_000150275.1. Taxonomy (NCBI): domain Eukaryota; kingdom Metazoa; phylum Placozoa; class Uniplacotomia; order Trichoplacea; family Trichoplacidae; genus Trichoplax; species Trichoplax adhaerens. Next base: position 947,786 of record NW_002060955.1, on the reverse strand, counting down.
AACATGTACAACTATATTAAACCAAAATAAGACTAAATACTAAACAAACTCATAGTCATGACTAATTACTGTCCTAGTTGCACGTAATATTTTAAAATGGGATCGATTCAAAATTTTAAAATATAAAACAAGTAAAGCGACGCTGCTAATATGCCAAACTCTCTAAAGTAATGAATTTGAATTCTACCAAAGTTTATTAAATTTTATAAAGTTCATTTGGTAGTACATTGGCTTAAGCTAATGTGAAAATAATTAAATCAAAAAATACCGAAAATTTTCTTACCATTGTTATCATGACTTTCTTTGAAGCTATATTTAAGCCATCGGATATGTCACTACCAAGTTGAATTCCTTTTGAATTCGTTGCTGATTTTATTTTCTTTATGAAAATTTAATAAATAGAATCAAATAGCACCATCAACATTCATTTTAGGCTTATAATCTACTTTCAGTAGAAATGATAAATTTTGGAAGTAATTGCTAACAACCTTTATAATACTACTTTATGGAAGCCAGTACGACAGAAGGCTAAAAGTCAATAGGTTATCAATGTGTCCTGACAAAGCTGCTATTATAAAATATCATGACAAGAGCCGCTAGATATGACATTATCGAAACATTTACCTCGGTTGAGGGGTATTGATAACAGGTCAATCCTTTCTTCAATCTTTCATAAGAAGAATAATAAGGATACTCTTTAAATTTGCTTCGCTACATGCAAAAACATTATAAACATTTACAAAATTTGAACTGTCAATAATTTCATCCCACTTTGAACACATTTCCTAATTTACCACCTACCTTACTGAGCGTGCAAATAAGTATATCCCAGATATTTGCTATTTAACAATATTAGAATAAGTAATTAGTCTCTCAGATATCACGATTATTACTGGTGAAAGCACATAATCGGTAAGATGTAATTTTATTGTTTAAACAAATAGCCCAATGCTCGTCAGTTACCCTCGTAAATGTAAAATATATGGCCTTAAATAAGTTGTCAGAAATGGCTGATTTTCATTTTAACGTTGGTATTATTATTTGTTTTTTTAACTAAACAATTTCTCCTTTATTAGCTATGTCCAGATTGTAAAAAATTCTAAATCGCATACGCACTAGTATTGATATTTTTGTACATTTCCAATCGCAACTAAATGACGTGAATTTGCGTCATAAAGTACCGTATCCGTTATTAATTGTGTTTTTGATCCATCAAAAATTACGATGATTGAAGTATATCAAGAAATGGCACGAATTTGTAAAGTAATAGCGTCGCAATGAATGGATTTTAAGGACGTATCTAATCTATGATTTTAATTCTTGAATTAATACTTGATTATTCGTCAGCAATATTCACCCTTAGCAATCTTGATGAACGTTTATGCAATTAAACCATTGATTACGCAAATATAGACAGTAATACTGTCTTATAAATTTGTAATTGGCATGCAAGAATGAAAAACATCGTAAGATTTCTATTATTTCTTACAATAAAATATATGAATTATTGAGCCACTAATAATTAATAGTTCAATATTGTCGAAAGTATACGAACCCTTAATTGCCATTAATATTAATCTTTTCGACGACATTATTCGTTAACTTTATTAGACATAAACAACATCTAGTAGTACATTTGCCATAATTTCATAGGTAAAAAATACTACTATCTTTTTCCCTACAAAAGCTGCGATAAAAGAAAAGTTTCAGTGCTATTACATATACTAATCTTGACAATAAAACGTAAGATAAAATGTTATCACTAATCGTCATGTATGTTAGATAGGCAATTTGCTTCGAGGATTGTTTCCGGTGCTTACAATGGATAGCTTACATTTAGAACGATTAATCGATGCAACCTTCAACAGACCGTGATGCCATTTAAGATTTAAGAAAGTCAATTATTTTCGTACTGTTGAGTGAGCTTGACATTTATCTAAACAAAAGCTCTATTTTAACCTTGAACTTCCTAGAAATAAGAAATTCTTTGATTTTTATTTAAACCATTCAGGTGAATATAGCCCTGACCAATAAAAATATTATTATAGAGCACTGATATTCTAGAAAAAAAGCGTATCAAGGAAATCCTTTTACTTAGATTAATAATTTATTAATCGCGAGCTGTATAATTACATTTTAAAAATCCATATGGCCGTTAACTAAGCCGTGATTAAATATAGTAGAATTGCTTTCCTATAGAATACTGCTGATCAATAAATTAAGTGTGATAGAATGCGAATTTCTCTTCATTATTATAAATCTCATTACTTCTTTCTTAATGGCGATGAGCTCGTCGATATAAGCCTGTTTATTTGAAGAGAATTATTATTACATAAATCGGTGTACTAATGTTTACTATCTGTTTGTAGATAGTTTACACTTAATTTGTGCACGTGCATTGTAAATGAGTGCTTGTTGTAATATTATATTGCCTAGTTGAAAGTCAACCCTTAATTGTAGTAATTATAATTATTAATCGATAGGAAACAGACAGTCAGCTAAGACAGACCATTAGTATTGACTGAGTGGCTTCAGAATCTATACAAGATTTCCAGAAAAGTTTTCAAAAGCTAACACCAGTTGAAATAAGCTTGTAAAGCTATGAACAATCTTTGAGAAAGTAAAAATACCTTTAATTGTCGTGAATTTCTAATGCTATTCGTATATTATAATGCTCTAAGAAGTATGTGAATGTGCGAGTAACTTTCTTTAGTTTATCTTTGGCTGAAAATATGATACAGTAAATGAATTTGCTCAAGTGGATTAAAATTGGAATTGCCTTTCACATTACGGTAGCTACTTTAAGTGCTTACTTGGTAATACAAAGGCACCATAGACCAATTACTCTCATTATTACATTCATCATCGCGAAATGTACTCTAGTTAAGACTAAAGTTCTTTATTACACTATTAATTACTTTTATCTAGGTCTTTTTACTACATTTATGTTGGCATTTTGATCACGTATTTACAGAATATACTAATTATTTACAGAATGTACTAATTTCATACCATATTGCGTGTCGAGAATAAGGAGTTCAATTTATAATATAGTAATTTACATTCGTTGATTGATACTATTCGTTAAAGAATCAATCGAATAAATTTCTTTATTCTGCCGAACTATCCACCGCATTTAGTACACAGTCTTCATTTTAGAAACCGAATACCTGAAATATAACTAAGAATAACGTAACAAAAAGGTTAGAATTTCAACATGTCTAATTACTAAGTTCTATAGCTATTTGTCACAAACCAGCTTCGTGACAGGGATAACGTAAAATAAATCTCTAAAATCTGCGGATTCAGTATCCCTACTCACAAGAATTTAGACGCCTTTGATTCTACGTTAAACTCGATTAGACAATTGAGAACTACTTTATTCAACTATCTAACGGGCTTATATACCCTTTTACAGCAGCTAACATTCACGAGTCATCTTATAAAAATACTTAGGTGAGAACATCTACTAACTAATTTTTCACATTCGGACTACAACATGTCCATTCACAGAATCATTTCAGTGCACATTACAGCACAGCATTAAATTTACTGTAGCACATTTATAATTAGAGTAATTCCTAGTGTAATTAGCTAGTTGCAATATATTATCACTATATTATATTCACCAAATTTAGATAGCTATTTCTTCACGGTAGTTCGTACCGTGACACTATTCATAATATAATCATACGTTTGGGTACAAACATGTAAGCATCGAATAAGTTTGCATGTACCACTGCCTTTAATCTGAACATTAAAGGTAATTGCATTCGTTCACAGATCTATAGCATATCTGATAGGATTTCTTGTTAAGAAGTTGTTTGATATTTATAAAAATTAGGATATATCAGATCCACCTCTAGTTCTTGATTAGGTAAACTTACCAAAATTACAGTATCTTTGGCTGTACGATAAACTCCTTATATATATTTTTGTGGGAAGGAGAGAGAGAAGAAATACTATTCAGTAACAGTTTTCCCAGCAAATACTATATCTAAAACTTGAAAATGCGTCTTAAAAATAATACAATCACAATTTCATTAATAGATGAATTTCGCCATACACATAAATCTGTTCTTTGTCAGGGAATATCTAAATCTAACGATAACTATTAACAGTAGTATACCATTTGCATCTGCAGCTACTTGCAGGCTTATTAATAATAACTGAAATACTGATCTTATTACTAGAATCCTTCTTACAGCACTAGCTATACAAGGTAACTTTATATCTTGAGGATAATAACTTCCGTAAGCCAGTCCATCAATAATTCATTAACCTAATTAAAATATCACGGCCATAATGCCACAAATTACCCACTGTAATATCTTTTATTAATTCACCTTTAAATAACTTATAATCCAACTAGTAGCCAGAAGATACAATCTACAGATAGACTGCACCATGGCGGTAATAACATAAATGTTTGGAAGTATAGTTGTCGTCAGTGCATTTATCCAAGATAAAGAACGTGGATAATTTGAATTGTTATTAATAACTATCTTTTTATTGCAGCGATTCCTTTTGCGAGTGCATTTAAAACAAAAATATAACTACGACAATAATACTTGCATTTTATTAATACTTCTAGAAATATTAATAAGATTCATATGCGTATAGTAGGCTAGGACCAAGTATAAGATGAATAAGCGAAAAAGTTTGAAAGGGTTTTCTCTATTCGATACTGTAAAATTCCTGTATATAAGTGAGTTATTGTTACGCTAAAGAGATGAAATAGTGAAAGTTCAATAATAATTGTGTCAGAAAGAACTATTTCAATCTCTACTTTGGACCGGTCACTCAATAAATCATCTTCAAGAGTTAGCAGATGAGAACAGTTTATTACTTAATTTTAGGGATTCCTTAATTTTATTGCGAAATATTACAGCGTTGTTACAAAACAGCTTTGCAACAAGATAACGTAATGCATGATCAATAAGTTAATTCCTTGAACCAGGTATCAAGGAACGATATCTGCACTATCAGAAACACTTTTGCTCTACTAGCAGACTACACAAAGACTTAAACGTCTCGTATTTTACGTTAAACACCAAGTTTGAGAATCCACTTTATTACACGATATACTGCATTCATATACTCTTCCTCAATAGTTCATGGGTCATAGTTAGTACGATTAACTTTGGAATCATTCACTGAATTAGATATTAATTTTAGATACTGCTCCCTTAATGCAGACAACAGTACTTACGAACATAGACATCTGATGACTAATACAGAATAGTCAGACATGTTCTATCACGGAACATTTCCACGATAATTTACAATCTACCATAAGTAAGTTACAATCACAATGATTCGAACTGTAAGTAGATGATTTGCATTCCCTATTATAACTATTAATTTCAGTATGTGTCTATGTGCCACTGCCATAAAAAATCAGTGCTATATAAAAACACGGTATATCCAAATTAGAAGTTAACTAAATAAGGATAAGCTAACAGAATTATCTTAACATAGATATTTCTACTCTAATACAGTATATAACACTGGCACAAGCGTCAATCCACATTTGTTGATTTTGTAAACATTAATGAAGTTCCTGTCCCATCATAAGACTGACTATCATGTAACAGCAATTTGATAGCGTGATTATATAAAAGTTGTCCTATACTACGATTACATTGGACCCTTCCATCAATAAATACAGTACGATATATATGTTAGAGTTACTGGATAAAGAATGAAAATCTGCTTCCTTAAATGAAATCTATCTATTCAATTCCCTAATATAATATTTAAACCACCTAATTTCATGACTTAATTTTTGATTGCATTTCCTATACATAATTTTAATTATTCTAAGTCAGACTTTTTCTATAGCGCCTAATCATTTCTTAGACGCTGAACTTTAAATCTGTATAGGCGTTAAATTTCTGCCTAAGATACAATAACGCAGTATTTGGTTCGGTAATTAACAACTAATAGATGCACTCTTACACCCATTTACTTATGTTCAAAGTTATGTCGCTTCTTAAATATTTCATTCTGTAACAGATCTTTGATGTTATGGATTTATAGAAACCTCCGAATTATACCAGAATTATTATTCATTAAAGCTGGAGAACTTGTGTAGAAGAACTAAAAATTTTGAAATAAATCATAAATATCTTTAATGAATTTACTCATACTTTGTAGTAAGTTGTTACGGTGTTACGTTAAAATGGTTTAGTGGTTTTCAGTTGCAATCTGAATGCGACAGTACAGTCTATAATTATGATACTAGCTGTGATAATCGGTACCTTATTTAGGATATTATTCAAGATGGACTGTGTAGAATCTTGCTTGAATTAGGATTATAATCAATAACTGTTTAAAAAAATTTACCAGTATATGAAAATATTTATGTTAAGAAAACTTTACCGAAAAGATATTGCACAGTAAAGGGTAGTAAAAGCATTACAATTATTTGCATGTAATTGGTTTATTCTATCTGAACGCAGTAATTCGAACAATAAAATTCTGAACAAAAAGCTATCTTACAGTTCTTAGTAGCGTGTACTATTTGTAGAATGAAAGCCATTTAAGCTTTCAATTATTCAGTGAGAGTAAGAATGAGGTTCAGAAGTACTCAATCAGATACTTATTCTAGACATTTGATTCAGGAATTTAGCTGAAAGACTATATTTTCAAATTGCCTTATCGCAAAGTTAAATTACAACTCGGACCCCTGGGATAAATTACATGGAACTGTCGTCTCACATAACATAACTTATTAATATTCGTTTAGATATCGCCGATATCATTTCAGCTACCAAATAAGTCATGCCAAAGAGAAAATTGTAATGCAATGTCCTGTATTCAATTATATATAATTAGCTAGAATGATACTGAAAATTATCATACGTATAAACCGTGACCGAATTCATATTATTTTAAATATCAAAACTCATAACAACAAGGGCTATCATATGTAGCAACAATTAGGCTATAACTGAGGATTTCTACAAATATAATTCAACTAGATAATTAAATCACCTGCAGTAGCAAGGTTAAGGTCACAGAAGAAAATATGCCTTTCGAATTTAATTATTCTTTAGTTATTTATTATTTAAATTTTAAAGTGAATTTTTGATATTTTGTTTCCATGGTTCTATCCTGGTACAAGATAATTAAAAATTTTCACCCATTTAGTCATACAATGTTTGACTAGAAATACAAGTAGTCTTCCAATATTGCTATATGGTTGTCTCATGGGCTATAATATAGCATAGGAAGCCATAGGACAATACCTACTATAACACCCACGACATGGGAATATTCTTTCGCGCCTGTATCAATAATTTAATTGAAATTTATTTCCAAAATTTATTCTATTGTGGCAAATAATGAATTAAAATAAGATATAAATCCTAGTTTAGATTAAAAAATCAACAATCAAGACTATAGCATTATTAATATTACTTGGTGATACTGTATTATTAAATGTAAAATTATAATGAAATGAAGATACGACTAAATATTTCCATCGTCTGTTTGTAAAGCATTATTCTTTTGTTAAAATCGCTTCCTCTACTCTAATAGGTTTATTTTTAATTTAATGTTACTATATTAGTTCAAATACGTAGATTAGCAATTTTTGTTATTGTAACTAATTACTATAACTTGTAAAAATCTCAAATTTAAAGGATAATCTTTGTCCTATTATATGGCAAAAAAATTATCTAATGCTGTAATTTTCGAATACTACTCCTTTTTGATATATTATTAGCAAATTAATCAATGCTAATGGTGGAAGAAATTTAAGTGCGTGCTTGGATGAGAATAAGACGGTGTTCACATTATACTATTTGAAATTAATAATCTTAAAATTATATTTAATAGTAAGCTAAAGTACTTTTGCGTTTGAGGATGAAAGTAACTGAAGTTAATAACGTATAGAGCCAGATGTTTAGTTAGATTGTAGACAATACATGGCGTCTCTTATTATCGGAAATGTAGTATAATATCATGAATAATATTTAATGGTAGCATATATATATATTTAGGGTTTAAAATTGATAGTATTCAGGTCTCATAAATTTTTTTTCAATTCAGCTGGTTAGCTCCGACGTCATTACTTACAATTACTTACTCCCAATTTTTGTAATTATGAGCGCCCTTATTAAAGTGAAAGAAAAATGCTGCATTTGCTCGACGAAAGAAATAGACTAGTTCCTTGGAATTGATTGTTACATTGATAGATGAAATTCGTGACATTTTGCACTTCATTGCTCCAAACCGCTAAGTAATAACTAAATAAAAAACAGCTGATGGTATAGAATAGATGATGACATTCTTCCAGCTAGGAAGTTATTAAAACCATCAACAATAACCTATTGTAAATACAAATCTGATGAAAGCTATTGTTTAGCAAGACGATTAGAAATGTCTACGACGATCATTTCCTCGATTAAAAAACAGATTCATCTACCATTATAATGAAAAAATAGCTACTTGTCCCTATCGTAAGATCATCATTTCCATTCTTATAATCAATGCAAATCAATTAAAAATATTAAAATAATGCAAAGATAGGATTGGCCATACTTCATTTAGTATTTTAATTTTTTGATTTCAGTTTACTTGATGTTGATCTATCCGTGCCCTTACTTTATTTAAGTTCAATTTTGTATTTAATTTATACTGGTTAATATCTAGCACTCTTCTTGATCAATCTATTCAATTATATTATGCCAGCTATCTTTCCTTGCGATTAATAATTAATCAAGCTCTAGGTGTGGGAAAATAGGTCACTTGACCTATTTTCAAGTTGACAACAATTCAATTGTAATCATTCTTTTATTCTTTCTTTCTGCACATAATTTTAATCAATTTAGCCAATTATTAATTGGACACCATAGCTAGTTAACACATCTATCGAACTGAAGTTATAAATAATTGTATTGATTTCAATTTTTAATAAGTATGAGTCACTAAAATAGCATCTTCAGGATCTATCTGTTTATTGTTAAAGTACGACAACTATTCTGATCAGTTAGATAAGTTCTAAATTGACTTTCTATTCTGTTGCCATATCAAGAAGCGATAGTTGAAATATTAACAATAATATTAGAACTTTAGTTGACCCTTATCCCCTCTTAATCACGAAAATTAATGTAGATAACTGAATATAAAATCTGTACAATATTTAACTTTAAATTAATTCTGCCTTTTAGCCCTAATTATAACGGTGGTACATGATTTAGCTCAATTCCTGCTAATACTGAAATGAAAACAATATGAGTCATCAGATGCTTATGAATAGCATTGAATTAAAGATTAATTTAGGATAGAATAAATTTCTTTGGATATTCGGTAATGGCAGTAATCCATTATATTGTTTGCAATTAATTCAAGAAAGTTGTACATATAGCCAGCATATCTAAATAATCCTTAAAATCAGTATCCACTTATCAGAAATTGCAGTATTTTGAAAAGAATATAGATAAGTTTTTCAGAGAGTAATAAATTTGACTATTAACTATTATTATCGCAATAGCTATGATTATGACGATATTAGTTCTATACGAGAAAAAATAGAAAGTCAAATAATCGGTTTTAATACTTAGTTAATTTCGATTAACGTACGAGTTAAATAGTTTATTTCTTCATCCCTTATCAATAATACCATTCAACTGGATGCGTAGTAGCTATTAGATGTACGTTTAAATTTTGACCTATAATATAAGTATTTATCACGTAATCATATTTTTTATTTTTTCAGTTTAGATGAATATTACGGTCAATTCTAATATAGTATACAAATAATTTCCAAGCAAAGAATATAATAAATATTCATCACAAGTTTATAATCAATTTTTTAATATTAATATATTTTTACTCATCAGACATAGACAACAACAACAAAAGTGATCAATGGAATAAATAACAATGATTACAATTAAAGCAATATGCTTAAGGGATTGGTAATTAAGATTTTATTATGAATGTGTGAATAGCAAATTCATTTAGTCTCATATATGGTAACAACAAAAAAATCATTTTTGGGGCTATATCATTTCTTTATCTTGATTACATTATCCATCATTCTATTCACTATTAAGGTCAAGAATCAAACCAAGGACATAAATACTTCCTTGAATCACTTTTCAACGTCATTTCACAATCAATCACTTTGGAGGCAAAAGTCGCCAACATCTACTTATAAATACGTGTACATTCCGGTCTATATATACATAAAACTAATTAGTATTAAATGGCTAAATTATTGCTTCTACTTTGGCAAATTATTTTAATGTAAGTTATACTATCTTTCATTTTCACAGCATTTAAATTCCTTTTTCTCTAGTTGTACGTTATAATATTACAGTTACTAAATAAGAAATGAATTAAGTAAGTAGAATTTATTCTCATCGAATCAATAGCTTATCTTCAATATTTTATGATTATGCAGTAGAAATAGATTCAGAATCGTATTTCTTTCCTTATTTTACTTAACCACTCCCTATCGAAGAAACTTTTTCCAATCTCGATTAATAATCAGATCAAATGTAGTAAATTATTCGATATTTAAATAATTTTCTATACGCGATATCAACCATAAAATCAATTTATAATAGTTTGTATTTGATAATTTACTTTGATATTTTATAAACTTCAAATTGAATCTCGGTGAGATAACTAATCCCTACTTTCGTTTGAACCTATTTTTCTCGGGACACGTCGTTCATTTCTGAACAACTCTTTCATATCACTGTCATCATTTACTGCATCTGCCCTACACTTCCCAATTTACGGACATTAATTTCTGCAGTTGAATGTGGATAGCCAATTTTACCTGTATCGCACTAAAATTAGCTGTTTGCTACGTAAATAATTGATATAGGTTGGTTTTTAGCCAGATTATTGCTTATGTGTGTGTATACTATACCTCATTTTATAGACTATTTGTATCTATTAGGGCAGTTGTCAGATGTTATAAAATAAAAGCACTTCTTTTCATTATGTGGGTTGAATATGGTTAAGTAATGATTAATATCACTACTGTCAGAAGGAAAAGTTGGCAATCTTTTTTCCAATAGGTGCAGTAGATTCAACGACAGCGCAAGTTATATTAGAATTACCATTCATTACTGACATACGTCTAAATGCTTTGATACTGAAGTAGCGATTTATATAGCAATAAGCAATAAACTCATAATACCACTTCATACTGTTCATCCCGTTTTGTTCTCTATTTTGATATTATTGTACTTAATTAACAACTGTGTCTTTATCTAACAACTATTATTCCAATATTGGGTATAATCTACGTGGGAAAAGTAAAATATTATGACTGATGAAGTTCAACAGTAAAGTAAAAATTAATTGTTTCTTACAAAATTTAGATCGAACAACATCATCATTGATTGCTTTCTATCTGATAAATTATCTTGGTGTGATTACCTTTATACTTTATGCACAATATTCTTGATTGAATAATGCAAGATTATCTAATGTTAATCCCGCAACGTCGGTAGTTATTTGATATAGACCAATTAAAGTCTACCCCAATTCAAATTATTTTATTTACTTATTTTTATACTAACAATTTATTACTCGTCTTTTATTCAATTTCTAGCTACACAATCACTTCCATCTATTATGGTGAAGGAATTTCTAAAGATGCTATATGCTACACTATACTGGGTCGGCAAAATCCAAAATTTCTGGAATTTTGCCAGGATCATCCGGGTGTTGTAGCTTCAGTATTATCTGGAGCTAGTCTTGCTACCAGTACATGCAAGAATCAATTACGATACGATATGTGGGGGTGTTACGGCGTTAATGACAAAATAACGTATTACCAAAAGCGAAGGCTTCCAGGTTAATATCTATTTATAAATTCATATTTTATTTCCTATAATACGGTATAATAACCAGTTGAATTATTGTTCGGATTCAAGAACATGTTGACGCAAAAAGAATTATTTTTTTTTGTTCTATATTAATTGTAGTCATGTTATTGTTTTTAGTTTCCAGCTTTCTTCGTTTACTTTAATTGAATACCCTTTGATAGTTAAGAATAGCAGCTAGTATTTAGGAATTTTAGCTAAAAATCGTTTTAAACAAACATTCAGTATTCTTGAGATTCACATTAAAGCTTACCCTGAATTAGTTGTCTTTACAATTAATAATTAACTAGCTACTTTAAACATATACGTTAACATCCTAGCACATCTATATGGCAGTATCAGACTTAATAGATCTCTAATTTAAGCCATTAATGCTTAAGAAGACAATGTTAAAGTCTTATGATTTAAGAGATTTTTTATGCATAAAACCTGTCGAAAAATGGTCCATATCATATATGTTTTATAAATATTATTTAACAAAGATATCATATAGCAAAGAAAATTGCAGCTTAATTTTATATTTATCTAAGCATGTAAATCTTAAATTTATATCATTATAATCTAACTCGGTAAATGGTGACGTTGTAAATACTCACACAATTATTTATAATAATACTAGTCCATTTCAAGAATAGCATTTTAGAATACTCTTAGTCAGGACCGTCCTTTTCTGAGGATGATCACTGATGGCAAATAAATTATCTTTATTAATTCTTGTTATAAATTATCCCTTCTATTCTATCAAATTGTCCTATTAAATTATTCTTTCTATTCGACAGGTAATCGAGAAACTGCCTATCTGTATGCATTAGCTTCAGCTGCTATTGCCCATACTTTATACCGAGACTGTTCTAAGGGCAAAATTAAAGAATGCTTATGTGATTCTCATCAATCACTTAGAAAGACTGGGGAAGAATGTCTTAGCAATGCTGATTGGAGCCTTAAAATGACTAGAACCTTTACAGATTTGTTCGAATTCAAATCTAAATCGCCAAATGCTAGAACTTTAATGAACTTACATAACAGTCAAATAGGTCGCAAGGTAATTCGAAAACTTTGATCGTAAAATCTAGCTAGCAGCTGCTTAAGTTTGATTGGCATAGTTAAAATTTAATGTACGCGTTAAAGGATCATAAAAGGTTTTATAAACATAAAGAATAATGCTATAATTATAAAATACATGTAATTACAGCATATGCGCGTAGGTACATAATATTATCAGTGGGAATCAGTAATATACTTTTGTAACACTTCATCCATTTTCTCTATTTTGTTAACATATGCTATTAATAAGGAAGGAATATTACAGAAATATGCCTAATTTATTTATTTATTTATTAATCAACTATTATGTAAACTATTTTTTATATAAAGATAACTGCGAAACATATAAAGAAGATGTGTAAATGTCATGGTACATCTACTGCATGTACTTATAACACCTGTTGGAATATCTTGGTTAGTTTCGAAGATATCGGTCAGGATTTATTGAATTTATACCGAAATGCTGCGTATATTACGAAATCAAATAAAGATCATACGCAGTTGAAGTCCAAACTTCGATCTAAATCATTATCAAAGAAACTGGTCTACCTACAGACGTCCGTCAATTATTGTCTAAGTAACCATAAAAAAAGTGGTCCGGGCACCCGCGGACGAGAATGTAAAATGTCCGTTCCTACCAGTGACCCTGGACACTGTAACAATCTATGCTGTGGGCGAGGATTAATAACGAATCTTACTATAACTAACAATAATTGTAAATGTACATATACTTGGTGTTGCCAAATGGTATGCGAAAAGTGTCTCATTACAAGATATAAATATTACTGTAAGTAAGTGAAATATCGGTGTACAATAGCTGTGAACGTATGCAGTTATCGGTTACTTTACGCGAATCTGTGACTCGCTACTAAACTATAAAATTAGGCTTAACTATGTAGTTTGTACTACTAATGCTTGATATATTATCATTACTATGCGGCCTAGCTACAATTATTTACGTGTATATTGTAATTAATCAAACCTTTCCTGCTGTTGCAGGCGAAATAAAAAAATTTAACAAAGCACTTGGTCTCATTTATTGAATAGTACAGAATCTACTCCTACTTTAAATATACTTAACCGTCGATCTTAAGTTTTAAAGTCAACTTTTCATCAAGATTTAACTTCAGATAATGTCTTTATTAACTAATTTAGTTAATCCATTAGAAGTTGTCAGTTATAAATAGAATTATTTATTCACGCTATAATATTTGCTGCGTGGCAGTAAGTCAAATCGTAGACTTTGTAATTAAATATCAAAATATCAAAAATTTAATTTTTACGTGTATCATCAGCCTTCCGTATAATGGTACGGTAAATTACGAAATATGGATACAAAAATTTAGTAGATAAAATTTATATCACTATAATTATAGCTATTCCTTATGGAATACATATTTTTATACCCCCAAAAATATTATATATCCGTACAGATTGAATAAATATCCCAAAGGTTGTGTACTGTGTTTCAAATCAGACAGTTATTAAACATATTACATACATCAGATAATAATTGGTTGTGGAATGTTTATAAATCGGGTTCTGGCATTGCGTAAATCTAGCTCGTGGTCACATTTCTGCAATCCCTAATCATTATTAGCATCATTAAAGTTGGAGGATAGAATTTTAATGATCGATATTAGACATTAATAGCATGAGAATGTCGGCTCACGGCTTGGTTTAATTCATTCAGCCACTGTTTCTTGTCGTGTTCGTCATTGACTTGAAGTAGATACTGCAACCTCTTAGAACTTGTATTGCTAACACGAATAAAATTCTTGCCTATCAATAGGCGTAAGATAAATTAATATTTTAATACTTTACTACTATATAAATAATTATGCATTTCTAAAAATTAAATTTAGCATCAACGCACTAAACAATACCTGCTCTTCCACCGGAAAGAGCATCCTTAAACGATCCCCTCAAGGAATTGGTTCGAATATTTTCGTCAGGTACATCTTCTACTGCCAGAGAAGCGACTGGTATTGGCTGAAGATATCATTAACGTAGCAAATTTGATAAGCATTTGCATTAACAAGATTATGAAAGTACAGTAAGATGATAAAATATCCAGCATAGTAAACAAAATTCATAAAACAGTCAGCATTACATGTCGGTGAACTTGATACATAAAAACTTCATTTCTTGTAGCTTGTCGACAGAGTACCAGCACTTTTTCAAATAGAAATATATGTAGTTTCTGTGATATAGAGTAAGCAAGCCTAGTCAGATCTCAAATTTACTTATAATTTCTAAGCAAAAAGAGCCAAAATTAAACTATAGAAATAAGGCAGGAAAATTTAAATAAACTGCGAATGTATTACCGTTCCTGCTTTATTTTTAACAATGCCACTGCATAGCAACAACCGTGATTCATCAATTAGTGGGATATGCTATTTCAGGCACAGCAAACAAGCAACGTTACTCAACTGCAAGAAATAGCCAGTAAACGCCTACACATCGATTACGTAATAATCTTTAACTAGTATATACAACTATTGCAGATTAACATACCTGATCATCAGTCACATAGAAGAGTTTACTCTGGATAAAGGAACACTATACCGAATGAATATTACACATATTACAAAAGTTCAAAGCAAGGCAACATCGTCGGATTAGACCTGTGGCAATTACCTTAGCCATTCCAGCTTTAATATCGACTTTCGACACGAAATTTTCAATAGAGGAAGTCTGAAAGTCCAAATGAGTTATTTAGTAATTTTATAACTCAGTGACGTATAGCAGGAACGTATTAAATATTACCGCATTTAGAAGGTAACTATAGTCAGGATGCTCAGTTGATGTCTATTCGAATGATGAAAGAGTCACGATTATTTTCTTAATAGGCGATACATATTATTTGCCATTAAAAGCCAACTTTCGCATTAAAATAGTTTACTAAATATGCCTATGATTCTGATCATATTCCTTTAGCAAGATAAAAATTTACCAATTTTGTAATATTCTTAAGCAGAAGGGAGTATTTCATCAATCTGCTGCGAGGTTTATCTAAGAATGCACAGTTTTAATAACGTGTAATTAAGTTAACAAGTACAAGAGTGGACTACAACAATATTGTCCTGAACCTAAAAAGTCCCAAACGTCTAACTTGCGGCTAAATGGAGATTGTTTACACCTCTGGATAAATTTAAAGAAACAAAAGTTCAAGTAATTTTGAAAACAAAGCAATTGAGACAGTAGAGGATATCTCCTGTACCTCTAGAAAATCAGCAACTTGTTTGTCGCGCCTTTTTTCTTCTAAGGCTAACTTGGCCGTAAACAGATTGGCACAGTAATCAAGATATGGAAGCAGCTTAGGAAACTAAAAATATATAGTACAATTATGACAACATTCTTACATCATGATGAATCTCGAAATATTTATTTACAAGTTAATTTTGACATACAGTAAATCGATAGTCATTGGTTAACATACCCAAACAATTAATGTCGTCCCTATAGAATTTACAGAGCCGTTAGCTTGCTGTAGTTCCATAATCTTCTGAACTAGATCTTTGTATAACATGTTAACAATTTAATTGGACATTATATCATGAATATAGTAGCGCAACAGTGAATTAATACAAAGTAGAAAAGTAGAAATTACCTTCATGTAATGGAGTAATCTCATGAATGTTACCAAATATTTCTTGCAATTCATTAGGTTTCAGGATTTTGAGCGTATGCATTGGATTATAATATACCTATGCAAGCAATAAAGTAACATTGAGAGCAATTATTGAGTTAGATTTGCGATTCAAATAATGAAAACAAAATGGTATTGTATTTTCATTTTTCCGTAAACTAGTAACCATACTGCTACATGCCTCTTTTAAAGTTTTGAGATCCTGCACAAGTTCAACTTCACCGCTATACAATTCGTAAATTGCTTCCTGACGCATGATCTGAATCTTGCTCATTTGGTTTGATAAATTACTCTCAGCAAAGTCGAGCCACCTCTAATTTATATTGAAGAATATTATCAGTTTTAGATTGAGTACAAAAAAGCAGTACATTAACGATCATACTTCAGCGAGAACAAATCTACAGTATGCTAATTATACTATTATGAATGCTACTTAATATCATGCTTAAACAGAACCTACTTTGCTAGCTTTAGGTTTTGTTGGCGTAGGTAAAGGAGATGGCCCTTGATACTTCCAAGCAGTAGAAAATCGGCGCTGCATGGTTTTTGGCCTAGACGGTTTTGGAGTTACTGATCTCTAAATAAGTAAATATATGCAGATACTATATATCCGTACTATAAAGCGTATACTTATAATTTACGTTAATTGTAACAGTGTTTTTAACACATTTAATGACACAAAAATGGGTAGTGAATGAAAGGATGTTTGAGAAAATATGACTTAATAACGTGTGAGTGCATATCAGTAGCAAGAAAAATACTCACATGTAATGCTTGACTAACTCGTCTTACAGGTTTTGCAGGAGACAACATACTGCTTATACGAGACAGAGGACGATGCCGTTTGCAGCTAGAAAAAGTATCCTAAATATCGGTTAAAAATATGTAATATCGATAATGAATAACGCTTTAATTGTGTTAATTTGTGTTATAAATCTAAATTTGTAACGCGAAAAAGCAAATATGTCATAGAAACTACATATTCTGAGTCTAGTGTCAGGTTTTTTTCTGACATCTACCTACAGTACGATTCTAAATACTGACGATCTCCTATCGTCAGGAGAAACAGTAACACTACTAGTCTCTTTTAGACAAACTGAACCTAAACTTTATTGAGAAATCAGCCATTTAAAGTAAAGAAAATTTACATAAACATTAATTATCAGTTTATAGATAATGTTATACAACAATGCAGTTATCTGTTAAAAATAATATAATTTTTAATATAAACGCATTCCTAGATAACTTATCTTATGGAAACTATGTTACGACAGCTATACAAAAGCTACTCCGTAACAATGTTATATCACTATAATAACTTATACGTATAGTGTAACCATGCTACAACATAGTATACATATATTCAAGTAGGCAAAAGCATACACAAGCGCTAGTATTTTTATCTAAAAATGAGAATTCAAGAATTACTATACCGTAGGCGGTGATAAATCTTGAGCAGATAATTTTCGCTTTAATCCATATTTCTAAAGAGTGATTATTTGTTAAACAACCAGATTAATAATTTGTAAGCAGTAGATAATTAATTGCAAGAAATGATACAGTCCAGTGATCATTAATGATGATCATAGGACTGTAGCTTTGAGAAAAATGATTGAGCTAGTGTATTCTTATCTCTCAAACTACGCTGTAAAATATAATGTCGATTACTACTGATTATATTGTAATTATATATCACCTGCCGACGTTTTGAATACTTAACTATTACAAACGTAGCGTGCAAAATATATTTTACCGTAGTTCACACTTTGAGTTTATTTTAGATGCGATAATAGTGGTTGAAGATCATAAAAATCTATCAATTTCCGAGAGAATAAGCAGTAGCTTACAACGGTACTTCTCTTATTACAACTTTGAATCTCTGTCACGAAAGGTCGTAGTAATTTAATTTATAGAGTACAGTAGGTTAACTATGTTGTGTTGTCCTACTTGCGCTCATGCAATATTTTAATTAATTAATGATATACTTATTATTAGTCTTAAAGTATAAACGCAACGGCAATTACTGGATACAAGTGCAACTAGTTGCAGCCATATACTTGTATGTTGTACAGGTTCAATTGCAAAGTCTGTAACTGTAAACAAAATGCGCATACAACAATATTTAGCAATGGACAATCATAAGCGTCACATTACAATTTGACGGTTTCTCTCAAAAGAATGCTCGAGAAGGAATACAGATTTATATCTAGAGAGATAGTAAAAATACTCTATTAAACCGAACTTAGCATATAGCTCTGAGTGCAAGCTTCTTTGATGTACTATCAATCTACAATAGGATAATTTCTTATTGTGCGTTTGACCTAGAATTATCGTGAACACATTGAAAATCTATCGAAGTATATTGTAAATATACTACAGCAACAAAGTTGACTCTTGCTTTAGGCGAACAAAACTGCAGTGTACAAACCGTTTGGTTATCTACCAGAATCAAACTAGTCAGCGCAGAAACCCTTGACGAGTAGTTTGTATTCAAGGATTCTATAAACTAAGCATTTTTCCGAGTAGCAAAAAAGTACATTGATGCTAACCAGAATCATGACATCGTCTTCTTATTATCTAGTTCTATTGTAATTTAACTGAGTATCTTTTAAAATTAAAGGCTACTATGCTTTATGCAATGGTACTTAAATTGGCAGTAATATAAAGTGCTGACGACATAAATTATCCATCTATCGATAGCTTTATAGATTCCATCTACAAATTATAAAACATGGGTGTTCATTCTCACCGGTATTGTCGTTTGCGCTGACTTATCAGGGGTTTTGGCAGTAAAGCTACAAAAATGCAATTCAAAAGTAGAAATTTAGTAATATGCCTGATTTAAGTATTGTCTATTGAAGTATAATCGAGTTAATATCTTGACACCAATTTATAATGCGCTCCATTACGTTATCATTGAATCTACAGTAGCATCATGATGACAATATTTAGTGTACGTAGATCCAAAAATTCAATCTGCTAGATGTGTTATACCATAGCATCGTTTTATCGTTACAACAGTAAGTGCTATAAATTATCTTATTTTATTACTGATAGGCGATCATGGTTAACGCTATGTAACATCATATTAAGAGTTACTTGTCCCTGTTAATAATACAAATTCAGTCTGTACCGCTCTGTGCCAAGATAACTATCAGCATAATTACCCTGCTAATAAAGCTCTTTCCTTCATCCTCAATCTATTTCTACAATCTTTGTGAGTCACGATATAGTATTACAGTCATTATCATTTGATTTTTAAAATACAGTAGCGCCATTATAGTCGTATCCTTTTTTTTCATATTGATTACAAAAATTGAATGTGGTTGATATTTTAAGTCCTGTTTTGTAACGTATACTATCTAGCATCCAGTAAGCGTGATGAGGGAGCATCTTCCTTTAGGTAATTAAAATTAATTCAATACGATCTGATGATGATCTCAAAAGGAGTTTTGGATTGTGTTACCATATGCTGCCATTTCATACAGTAGCATGGTTATGGATGATCGAGACACACGTAATGTTGGTAAAGAATCCTAGTCCATGTTAGGTCAATACCATAATGGGGAATACTGACTATGCGTCGACTTAAAATGGAATGTAAATGATGTTGAAACATCGTTAAAACACTATGTTACCATCCCTTTTCATAGAAACAAGCAATAAAGTAGCAATACTTGGGAATATCCTATCCTACTTGGCGACGATTACGAGTACTGTAGAATCTTTTTACTTAATTAACTGCCACATTGTATCCTTGAAAATTGTCCAAAATAAGAAACCAATTTACTGACCAACGACCGTTCCCTACTGTATCATCTACATGTATAGAAGGAAATCCAGTACTATACTTGCACTGTATGTAATCTTTGTAACTTTTACTGTATTCCAAACTAATAGAAGCGTTGACATTAAGCTTGAGTCATGTTTTCACAATATTTTACTCGATGCCAGGTGAAAACGGCGGTGGTCTTAATTGGATTAATTTAAAATTAATTAATTCATGATCATTACTCGATCATGGTCTAATGGCAGTATCCAATTTTGATCGTACTATAGTGTGTGCATGTCTCTTCGTTCTATTACATCAAGTTCGAATTTGATTTCATGCACCAATGTCTCTTCATTCTACTGTATCAAAGTCTAGTTGTATCTCAGGTAGTTAACTTAATGACATCAAGTATTTCTAATTGTTGATAGATTTAATTCATGTACTGTCAAGAAAAATAGCAAGATATCGAGGCCAATTTTGCAAGCAAGAATCATCTTCCTCCAACTCCTGAAGACAGTCCATGCAATCATCTACAAGTACAAGTAAGAAGGTTTACCTGAAATTAAAATTTTCCTTCATGGCAGTCTTTGCTACCATTGGCGATTGAAGTAACTTGGATCTTGTGCGAGTCATTGGGATGTTGAAGGTATTGGATAAATTATTCTGATTGAGAGACATGTTGAATGCAACTGGATGACTTTTCAAGCGCACTACTACTGCATTCACCGTGGATTGAGTAAGATTGACTTTTAAAAGAACCACCGCACAAGCTGTCTAATCTACTTGCTTTGGCTTGGTATTTTCTTACTTTATTTTTTAGGGGAAGAAAGTTGGAAAAGGGATCCCATCGACGAGTGGAAATGCCAGTTAAAGCAGCAATCGAGAAAGGAGGAGTGACCGCAAAACTACCAAGCGATCATAATACAATTCATTAATTTAAAATCTTGGATGATATTATTGCTGTTATTACTATTAAGATTATTTTGAATTTGATCGGTTTCAGGCAGCAGCCAATAGAAAGAGCCCGTTGCCATGGGGTATTGAGCCTGCGTGATGACATTTACCGTTTCAGTCCAGGTCCGTAGCATGACCTGTATCAAGGCTGAGGGTGAAGAAACGGACCGTACTGGACCGTAGGTGGTCTGGTGCTTTTCATTCGTACTGGACTATACTGGACTGTAGGTGGTCTAGTGCCTTTAAATCAACGGTCATGCTTGGACAGGTGTACTGTACTAGCGTGGTGTAGAGGCACGGACTGCCATCACGGATGGACCGGACAACTACTGTAGTAGTACGCGAGGATGGCTAGACTATGATTAGAAGAAGACCTTTGTCATGGAAAAAGGATAACTTTACGTAGCAGAATCGGTGCAGTGTACACTGTACAGTTGTATCAGAAAATTTCTGCACAGTACAGTCGAGTGCAGTACTGCTGTAGGCCAGTACGAGTGCAAATTGTGTAGAAGAATCGATCTAGACCATACAGTAGAGTAAAGTTATTTTTTCTCAACACGATGATTTACACAGAGTAGGCTGCGCTAAGCTAGCTAGACCTGAGACCGGTTCCATACCTTTATGATCGATATCACTGCTAACGTTCACCTGTACGAGTGAAGCCTTTAATGAGAGAATGCCAATGCTACAGTACATACAACTTGTACTGTAAATTCATCGGTGACAAACAGACTGTACAGTACAGTACGTACTGTTCTTTCTACAGTACACTATACTGTAGGGTATGTACTGTAGAGGACGAGCCGCACGGCAATGGACTACAGTCTAAACGTGTACGTCTGTAAAGTAAAATTGTAGCAGTTGGGACTAGTCCGGACCAGCAGAGAAAGGCCGTACAGTACGCTACCACAACGGTGTCATGGTCAACAGACTCCAAGTGGTCTGGTACTGTAAAGGCTCACTGCTTGTAGTGTACTGACTGAAAAAAGAAAGCCATTTCGTCTTTTCCAGTACTCTACAGTCTCTACTGTTAACCTTCAGCACTACAAGAGAGCGACGGACGGTGGACGCTTGACTGGTAGTCTTTCAGTACTGGAAAATGACCAACAAACATGGTCGGCCTCCCCTGATTAGGAGCAAAACATTCGCTTGCTTCCTATCCTTGAATATTAAAGTAGAAGTAACAAATTGGCATGGAATAGAGCGTAGTTTTCATTCATTGAATAGATAGCTAGAATACTGTTGGATCGCATCGATAGCATTGGATAATACAGTATTAGCTTGATGTCCTGTTGTTTCGCCGACAGAGATACTTTCATGCAATCATTCATTCAATCACTGTTATCAATAACACGGACTACTGGATGGGCCCAAAAAGGGAGATGAAAGTACATTCAAAAGTCCGTGCAGTAGTAATAAGCAAATAAGAAGACGATGGAGAGTTCTGCTAAAAATAAATAGGAGCTAGCTTGTCAACGTATTATTTTCTTAAAAAGGAACTACAGTACTGCCGAATGATGCACATTAGAGACCTTCGATGATGTGTCAATTCTGATTATTCTTGCATTCTACAGTATTCTAAATCAAGACTTGATGAGAAATTTCCGATCATAGCATTGGATTAAATTAAGCGTTTTAAATTAGTAGACTGTATATGTCTGAATGTTAATTATAAATTCTATGCTTAGTTAATTTCTGAAAGGTTATCCCATTTCACAAACCTTTCGTTGCTACTGTACGGTAGAATTCTCTGGAAATGAAAGCACCAGTGTGCCTTCTTGCCGCTTTGCCTTTTTGATACTTGTACTGTAACATAGCAGTAGCTTGGATTACCAAAACTGTCTAAAACATACTGTACATACTGTACAGTCATTCCTGTGGTGTTATACAGGATGCATGGCTAGATGGGAAAATTACGGTGGCTCACATTGTGAGCCACCGTAGAAAATAATAGCTTGAAAATATCGATATTGGCTAACGCTTCTAGATTAGATGATGTACTGTATTTCCATGAAATTATAACCACTTTAGCACACTAGCTAAAATGACTGATCGTTGACACTAATGATATAGAATGATGAATCATGACGGTGCATGTTGCTGTATTGAATACGTTACGTTATGTCTACGTGCTACTGTCAGTGAAATCAATTGGTCTGCTTTCTAGGGAACTTATATATTAAGTGCTATGGTGACTTTTATTTCTACATCTCTAACATGAGGAGCACAGATTGATAAGAACTGCTATAAAAGTGGTGCTCAAGCGGTAAAGCATAGCGGGGTGAATGGAAATACTGGGCATCACAATCGACTGGTAGACGAGCAATGGTCCATTAGTCCTATTAATAATCTTGGCCATTCCGCTATTTTGTCAAAGCATGTAAACCACAGTTCAGTGATTCAGAGAGCCATGCTGCAGTCTACAGCAGAATAAGCTTATATAAATCATTTTTTATAACTATTCTATCAGTACTTTACTAACAATGACTGCAGTATTATAATTATTGGTCAGGACGATATTGCAATCAACTGCACTAATTTGGCTAAAGCTACAGTTTATGTTCAAGATCACTGCGGTAATAACAGTAAGTTAACTCCAATCTTATCATAAATCAAAAGCCAACTATTAATACCGGTATCAACATTTTTATTCAATTGATAGCAAGTATTATTCTTATGAAAATCGAGCAATAAAACTTGGTAGTATTTTATATTTTAAAACAGATAAACATAACAGTAATTGTTGATATACTGTGTATAATTACATTAAACTGTCAGTATAATAAAGAAATTTGACTTGTATTGAGATCACAATATGGTACATAAACTAATCGAACCTAATACGGCGCAAAATAAAATCCTACATTCTTCGTTTAAAAGGCGTTCGAATGGCAGTTGTTTGACTGCAACGACTTATCTTTTGACAATTACGATCTTTAAGATTTTCATAAATCCTTAATTTAGCACGATCAGGGTAAAACTGTATTATCATAAGAACTTGATCAATGGTGGTACGAACTACAATACAGGTTATAATTTCCTAGGTCTGTACAAATATATACCCTAATTACAAATAACAAAGCCAATAGAATTGGAGTAAACTTATTTCTGCTAACCTAAATATAGTGGAAATCAACGTAGTCAATGCAAGTAAATTGTCCAAGAAATTTTTAAATGATATCGGCGTATACAGCCTCAAGATGATAACTAACTGATTGATCCGAAAATTTATATCAATTTCTCTAATCCCGTATTACTGCGTCATCCGTACGAAAGATAGCCTGAGTTTACTGACATTACCAATAGTCTGCAAGCCTCGACAGTTCTATAGCGTGTATAAATCGTGACGGCTATCATAATCTGATTTAAGATTGGTTATCCGGATATGTTGTATATGCACTCACTAGTACAGTACACGATATAAACATACACATATACACATTCACTTCACATTTGCAAACATGGCGTAACAGTGGAAGAACGTCATGTCATGCAAAACTAAGACAGATAGATATCTTCATTAAATTGCTGATGTGGACTTTGATCATCATCCATAGACGTCAAGCTACTCCTACGGCTACTACCAGCTATACTAACGCTAACTGAAGTTATAATAGGATCATCACCAACGTCCATTAGTTCATCCCTAGTTGAAGCTGTAGTTGATGAGAAAGCTTGCGAAGTGTGCGTAGTGGGCTGCATTATTTCCGGCAAAATACCAGTACTTAATATGGACTGTACAGATGCGCTACTGGTAATATTTTCAGTTGTTGTATCCGACGTTAAAGGAGTGGTTGGAATTCCATGTGCTCTTGCATGCATTTCCAATTCCTAACATACATCATGCCATAAAAACGTTCATAAATTATAGTTGATCGATAAACAATAGGCTAAGAATTGAAAAAATTCACCTGTATCCTTAATAATAATCTCTTATTTGTAGCTTCTAATTGATGCTGTTTTTCTTCTAGTTGCCGTAATCTAACAATTTCCCTTTGAAGCTTTTTAACGTAATCCACAGTCGCCTTGAGAATAATTCCTTTATTTGTTTTCATGTCCCTACAGAAAGTATTTAAATAAGTGATTGTTGACATATCATTAGCTGAATGATGCATATCCCTTCTGTTGTGTAGTCCAGGTTATAAAGAATTGGATTCTTACGCGTCCTGCTTCGGAAGTAGAGCACCTAACTCTTTTATTCGATCATTTATATTAAATCTTCTCCTTCTTTCAACTGTGTCCACATAAAATGCAATATCAGGGTTAACAATGAGTTGGCAAAATATCGCATTCATTAATTACCAGAATTCTATGTTGTAGTTTATATAAGAACTTATGTCTTACAACTTACTTAGGTTGTGGTTGTCTTTCTTTTGTCTATCTTTCAAAACTTTCTCAATAAAGTTCGATGCAACTGTATTTAGAGCATCATGAGAAAGATTAATAATCAAAGTACATTTTTCACGATCACTGCAGCAGCGATTTAAGAATGTCACAAAATTTAGAGAGATAAAGAGATCAAAGGGCGCTACCCAAGAAATATTATCCAAGAGTAGAAGTAATCAAAGGACACTCTCACCTTCAGGTTCTTGCTTTACATGTACATCAGGTGGACAGGAGTAGGACACATTTTGTGTTAGCTTTGCATTTTAAAGTAAAACGACGCATATTAGGCCTACTATCCAATACTAATAGAAAAGAGATCTGTTGACATTTTCATTAATTAAAAATAGAACATTTTTTACCGAAGGGGCATTAACGTTGTCAAATGAGCCATCAAAGAAGTTGCATGATTCCTGTAACTGTACAGATGATGCCAAATAAATTGTTATCCACAATCAATATACTGTATATTAGAGAGCTTAACAAACAAACAACTGGAGAACTTACTGTCGCAGATAACGGAACAGATGGTGAATTTATACTAGATTCCAAGCTATCCATTGTATTAATACAGTATAACAAAACAGAAAAGACTTTCTTTAAGATAAAGTATGTCAACTTGACATGGAAATAGATATTCGCATTAGTAGGTATACCCGATAAATATGCACACAAAATTTACCTGATCAGGTCTTCTAAAGCCATGTCGTCTACCTATTATGATCAAAAATACCCAGTTCAGAATTTACAAAATCTAACTAGATATTTGTGAATTTTTTTTAAATCTTGGTTTTACAAGCAATTACTTAACAAATTGGTTTGAGTACTTCTAGAGAACAAATTTACTACAGAGTCAATAAAATCTGATACTAATAGATACGATTGATAAATAAAGCAAAATGACTATGCACTTAGTTGTGATTGTAATCAACGTTTGCATACCTCTTGATCAACATTTAATTTTGATCCATCGGAAAAGCACGAAGACATATCGGCATCTTTATCCTCCGGAATATCGCCTATAATTCTATTACCGGTAGATCCGGCATAAGTCGATGATAAACCCAAATTAGCTGGCTGATGTTGTGTCTTGTTGAGCTTGCCCACATGAAAGTCTATAGGCTTATCCAGCTTCGATTTCATCTACAAATTTACAAATTTTTTTCAACTCTTCATGACAACGAATCACGGATTACGATAGAAGGTTTATACACATATCAAACAATAAGAAGCTACTCTATTTATGTAGGTACAACTGTTGATATCACTATTATACGTTTTGCATATCTTTTTACCGTATATAATTCGCTAGGTAAAGACGACGATGTCATCAAACTGGCATTCACTACACCGTCTTCCTGCCCCATTGCTTTCCTATGGCTGCCACTGGCGTAGCGTTGGAGCTGTCTAACATCTAATGAACCTTTCTGAAGTCGTTGGAGTTCTTTCGTTTGCTGTTGTCGGGCATGCTCGCGTTGAAGTTCTTGTTTTAATGCGATACGTCCTGTCGTGGGCGATTTACCAAATCCGCCAGATCGAAAGCTGCAAAAATACGGAATGTTAAATCGAATTCCATTAACTGCTAGCTTTATCTCTACAACTATGTTTACATTATGTAGCAATCACGGATGCAAATAGACGACATAAGAAAATAAATGGGCAGTTTGTGTAAGTCTTACACAGGGTGAAGTAATCCCTTACTATCGTGTAAGACTTTTAAGCCACTGTTTATGCACCATTTACACTACAAGCCTGAATATACTCTCTCCACTGATTACAGGGATGAGCATAACATGGCTTTCAAGCAATATTGTAACCTATTGAAGTACATATGAGGAAGTAAGAGCGATTGTCAACATTTTAATTGGCATTCTTTAGAACCATGAGCAGATAACACAAGTAGCATAGTGCAGTATGAATGGATTCAAATCCGAGGGCTACTGAATTTCTATAATAGAGTCTAACGGTTAATAAAGTCTACGAATAGGTTCCAATAGGAAGTGCCACGAAATCAGATTACATAGTGACACATTTAAAGCGGATGATTTTAATGGTTTAAAGAAGGCTTGGTATTGATTGATGCGTCAAAGTAGACTATAACCCTTCACATCGGTTGCAGGGTGTAGACATGATGATTCTGCTGATTACCACCTAGTAAAATGGGAGACTGAAGTAATCGTACCTGCCCGCGTTGTTTAGACAGTTGAAAAGGAGAACAGCCTTGTCAAATTATCATGTCAAATAAAGGTACGGCTACAACCGTCATGAGCAATTCGTTTCTTCCTGTGTTTGGAAAAGAACCTTGTACAGTATAGTGAACTATTTCTGTGTTTAGAAAAGAACCTTGTACAGTACAGTGACTTAATGATTGTGATTCTAAGTAACGTTCTTCGATCAACGTTTGAGCCAACGATTATCAATTATCAGTATACATTGTACATACTCGTCAATAGTGGAAATAGATGATTGATTTGTACGCCACCAATCAAAGTCAAATAAATAAAATTATGTAAAATTGTACAGCAGCTCTTCATCAATATAAAGCAGTTAGTGCACATTTTTGGGAGAAGGTAAACAATACCTACCTTCCACCTCCTCTATGGTTACTCGACTTACGCTATATCAGTAGCTGTTGTACTATGGAACAAAATAGCGATTATGTCCATTATTATACTGGTCATTATTAAGGAGGAAAAAGATTGATTTTGGGGATCCATGATTATTCAAGAGGTAAATACTTGTGTGTAATAAGTTACCAGCATGTATACCATTGCGGTATAAAAGTGAAGTATAGCTAGTAGAGATTGTAACATTGATTTATGAATTCATTGAAGACCAGCGATTTGAAGCATGGAGAAAATGGCCATCGCTATGATTTCAACTAGACTGGACGAAATTGAATACAACACTGCATACAAGTTTGCCAATATGGTAAGTATGTACCTTGGTATCGTGATAGCTAATGATCAGTCCACTGCCTAGACGGAACTGTCCATGATCATCGGCTGGAATAGTCCAGTGCCTAGACGAATCATTGACTACCATGTAAAATCTGGACATAAAGAGTCTATTGTAAGCTTTTATCGACAATTGTCCAAAGCTGAATTCCATCTACGTCGATAGTCTGCAGTGGAAGTAAACGAAAATGCATTGCCTATCAGACGTCCTTGTCAAATGAATGTTAACGAGCGGCAATACTATCAAATTTGTAAGATCACGTCTGATCAGCCATTGATGCAATCGTGGCATGATCACCATGAAAATGGTTGCTTTGATTAGTTTATTTGTAAGATACCAAGGTTCAATTGACTTGCAAGAGTCGCACAAATATATTATCTCTTCACTTGTATGCAGGACTGTCCATGTCACGGCGTTGATCGTATCTGTCGTACTGACACACAACAACAACTATCATGGAGGAAGAAAGTAGAGGGATGAAAGAAAAGGGAGTACAGTATGATTGGGCTGCCTGTTGTCGATTGTGTACCTATCCAGTATATCGGATCTACAAGATCGACGAGTAGTGTCCGATTTACACTAGGACATGTATCACAATCGCTATACAGGTCCATGTTATGAGTACCTCTAGGTTGTATAACCACTGATCAATCGAGTACTGCCATTCGCAAAGGATGCAGCGAAAAGGTGAATCAATCAATACCTTGTGGGTGTTTCTGCATTTTGATATTGAAATCATGCAAATGACCATCGTGGCACAAAAGTCACTTTAATATCATCGTCTTACAGTGAGAGCCTAGTCAACATCGATCAATGGCGCTATACTGTATTCTAGTGTACATACTTTTGTAATGGCCGACTCTTCATTCTATAAGAACCATCGCCTATGTAGTTTTCTAATTTGGCAGCGGATTGTGCCGATATTGGCTGCGGCTTGTGTCGGGCTTGATGATGCTGGCGATCGTCAGCAACATTGACGTCAACACCAGCATCCGATGTTGAATCCATCTTGTTTTGGGGGGGGGGGGGGGTTTTGCAATTCCTGACTGCTGACTAGGTCCAATTCAATCAGAATATTGGTGTAATAATCAAAGTGAAGGCGTTGATGTCCAATACTACGCAATCAAGCGATGGAGAAGGCAAAACTGCCCTGCAAAAATCATCCAAGTGGAGTCAAGCGCAACGACCGCTGCTGGTTTAGTGCATCAACATTCAACGTCTTTCTCTACTACTGAGTTATATAGTATTGCGCTACTTGTCTTGTACAGTACAACAGTATGGCGATGGCAATAGCGTCCTTTCGTCGCTCTTTCTACCCCCCTTCCCCGGTGGGTATTTCTGACCAGGGTGAGTGGCCCAGTCAACTTGGCCTACAGTGCAAGTCCTTTGACTCCTGGATATGGCGGTGACGCAATTGTGCCTACAGTACTGTACGCTTCAAGCGGAAAGCGTACCGGTATGGTTGAAACACCAGCATCGATTGCGTCACGCAACGTCACGTGAGTCCCACGAAGGAGCCGTGGGACAGTGTTCAGTACAGTAAAGCAAAATGGACTACTGTACTGTACGACTGCATACTACAGTACTGTACAGTACATACTGTACTGTAGAGTTCATTATCAAATTAGGCTACGGTGCGGATCGGCATCGTACCGTACAGTACTGGACCCAAACGGTACTAAATGGTACCGATGCGATACCAACGATACTACAGACTACAGTTAGTGTATGATCACCAGGTCATCCGGTGTTCCGTCTGTACGTACAATCCAGTCGTTAAAGGGATGATTATTTTTGTCTCTTTAACTTGAGTGGTCTACTGTACATCAATCAATTAATTCTAACAATTATTACGGACCTTCAGGCTCTCGCACTGTACCATGGACTGCTAAAAATAACTATCTAGTCATTATGAATTCTATAGTAGCTGTTATCACGTAGTTAAGATATTTAGCGTGCACATGATTTTACTCCTCGATGATATCGAATGGAATCCACCCTAATCCGATATCGACACTATTCTACAGTACATGCTGTACACTGGTAAGTACTGTACTGTACTGTACAGTACTGTACTGTACACTGTACAGTACTGTAATAATGTACTGTAGAATACCGTTCTGTACTGTACTGTATAGAGGTAAAAAAACCGCTATGGTACAGTACTGAACAAGTGAACATTCAATAGTGGCTGAGCTGATCACCCTCAGACAGATGGACTCTATCGATTTCTTACCAAATAAGGTCCGCAGTATGGAAAAATACTGACTTAGTATGGATCTTCTTGTCTACAGTACTTTCTAAATGACTGGTACAGTGGTACTCATTGAAATAGAACATCAACGATCTTCTATAACTGTTTGCAAGCAGAATTGAGTAAAAGGCAATAAGATTCCACATCATATTACGTCGTTGAGAAACAATCAGTTCATTTTAAATCGACCGATTACATACTCAAGTACTGTCATAATGAAGTGTTAGAGCTGAAAAGATCTATCCTTCCATCTGTGATTCCACTTGATCCAAACTTGCTCATCCAGTAGTCAACGACTATTGGAAAAAATACACTAGCTTTAGTGCAGGTTCAACGTCTGTCTGTCCGAAGAGGTTTCCAGTCCAGGGATTCTTTCTAGTACAGTACTGTACTGTACTGTATACTGTAGTACTGTACAGTGTACAGTACGGTACAGTTTGCCATACTGTACTGTAGCCAAGTCGCAGAGGTTCGGCGTCTGTCCGTCCGAAAGAAGTTTCCAGACCAGGGATTCTATCTGGTACTGTACTGTACTGTACTGTACAGTACTACTGTATAGCCAAGTCGCAGAAATTCAAAGTCTGTCCGTCCGAAGAAGATTCCAGTCCAGGGATTCTTTGTGGTACAGCAGTCTACAGTATACAGTATCCCTATACTCTACTATAGCCAAGTCGCAGAGGTTCGACGTCTGTCCGTCCGAAGAAGTTTCTAGTCTAGGGATTCTTTCTAGTACGGTAGTCTACTGTACTGTACTGTACACTCTATAGTATGGGCAGAGGGGCAACGTCTGTCCGTCTGAAGAAGTTTCCATTCCTGGGATCTTTTCTAGTACAGTATAGTGGTCTACAGCATGCGCAGAGGCTCGACGTCTGTCCGTTCGAAGAAGTTGCCTGTCCACTGTCCAGGGATTCTTTCTAGTACAGTAGTCACTCACAGTGACTCACTAGTCAGTAATCTACAGTAGGCGCAGAGGTTCGGCGTCTGTCCATCCGAAGGAGTTTTTTAGTCCAGGGATTCTTTCTAGTACAGTACAGTAGTCTATAGTATGCCATACTGTATCGTAGCCAAGTCGCAGAATTTCAATGTCTGTCCGTCAGAAGAAGTTTCCAGTCCAGGGATTCTTTCTAGTGCAGTAGTCTACAGCATGCGCAGAGGTGGAACGTCTGTCCATCTTAAGAAGTTTCCAGTCCTGGGATTTTTTCTAGCGTACAGTAGTCTGCACTCTACAGTATGCGCAGAGGTTCGACGCCTGTCCGTCCGAAGAAGTTTCCTGTCCAGGGAATCTTTCTAGTACAGTAGTCTTCAGTATGCGCAGCGGTTCGGCGTCTGTCCGTCCGAAGGAGTTTTTAATCCAGGGATTCTTTGTGGTACAGTACAGCAGTCTACAGTATCCCTATACTCTACAGTACTATAGCCAAGTCGCAGAATTTCGATGTCTGTCCGTCCGAAGAAGTTGCAGTCCAGGGATTCTTTCTAGTACAGTAGTCTACAGTATGCGCGGAGGTTCGACGTCTGTCCATCCGAAGAAGTTTCTTGTCCTGGGATTCTTTCTAGTACAGTACTGTAGTCTACAGTATGTTATACTGTAGCCAAGTCGCAGGCATCAATGAATTCAGCTTGCTTCACGCGACTGTCTCTAGCCCAGTCTTAGTTACTATACACCGAATATTGTATCAGGCACTTGGAACAAGACTTCCAGTCCAGTACAGTACTGTATACTGTACTACGCTACAGTACTTACACTGTACCGTACTGAACACAAACACTGGACTGGCTCAGATTGTTGGCGTCTTAGCTCTGTCTGTCGGTCCTTCTTCGGCGATACTGCTACCGAGGCGAACGAGCAGAAGGAAAAGGCCAAAGATTCAAATTAATAAACGCTGTCAGTGACAAAACTCATACAGGAATATGAGCAAGGAATGATCAAGTAAGAAAGATCGATATTGAAATTCTGATGTTGTTGACTGAGCAATAGCATCCACTGACTATGATAGCAGACTCTTTATTGAAGTATAGCATCAACTATCCTTGAACTTGCAGGTTGAATGGTGGTGTAATTCATTGAAGAAGAATGCAGAATACAGCAATTGCCGGCAGAAGTGTTTTATTATTACATAGCTGCCAGGAATTAGATAAAGGCTGCGGTGATATTCATGAAATTGACAATGGTTAGCTGTATTCACTTTGCATTGAATTTGATCTATTCTACCTACAAACTTGAAACTATGTAGAATGAGTGGACCATGGTAAACACACTAAAACACCAACGCTACTGTCTACCTGCTGATCGATGGATGGGGTAGACGTATTCATGAAGTAACCCATTCCTATTATTATTGCATGGAAATAAGTGTAAAAGAACATCACACTGTACACTACACCACATTAAGCTAGCTTGAGAATAGTATCATATCTTGTACTCGAATTTAGCACGGTAGTCTGCCACTAGATCACGAGTGGTCTAAGTTGCATACTTAGATAGCAGGAACGGACAGGAATGGAGCGATGCACTACAACATTTTACATGCTATCCATCGCAAAGCATCTATAAAATTGATAGTGACAATGTCAAATAATCGATTTAGATACAATATGATTCATCTATTGAGCCATTGGTAGTCTAAATTGTGGACATGATCAAGCGACACCATGCACTATCTTATAATGTTGATTGTTGTGATGATATTGTTGGCCTATCAATTAAGCATCTACACAGAAAGACTAAAAGATAACACTAGGCCAATAAAGACGAACTATCAACACATGCTTATATACGTATATGCAATAATATTAGGTAAAGGAAACACATTCAAATTGGAGAAATCTTTATGGACCTGTGCCACTGAAGGAGCGATCGAATACTTTCGTATCGCATTTGATATCTATTCTACCAAATATCCGGTGCGTAGACAGATCTCTACATCTTCTTTTTA
The DNA here is from genome assembly GCF_000150275.1 of Trichoplax adhaerens. NCBI lineage: Eukaryota > Metazoa > Placozoa > Uniplacotomia > Trichoplacea > Trichoplacidae > Trichoplax > Trichoplax adhaerens. The sequence goes on along the minus strand of NW_002060955.1, from coordinate 913,978 downwards.
ATTTAAAAGGCTACTTTGAAATTGTTTGATCAAATTGCAAAAGTAATCAATCACACACTCTATAAATTAGCTGTTAATAATACCTTGTTAGTATTTAGCTACAGCAATGACAAATGAGCTGAGCTGTCAAACACTGTCAATACCGTCTTTCTCCTATGAGGCTACAAGACAACTTGGAATTCGTTAAAACTACGTTGGTTGTATCTTTAACTGGTATAATATTTGTGTCTTAATAGATTCTAATTAAAGTTATCGGAAATAAATCAAAAACTTTCGATGCCATGGATAACAATTTGGGCCGAAGTAGTATCATGAAGGTATTTTTCTTTCTAGGCAGTCCCAATAATTAATGTATCATAGCTGCTTATTCATATGTTCAACTAAGCTCAACTATATGCTCATTTTTGAATGAAACTTGTCACCTTTTCAAATGGAAATTGACTTGCTACCTTACTGTCCATCTTTGTACAATATACAGTGCATGTGGTGACTTAGAAGCTCTTATGATAAAGTAAAGTTAAACACATATACTAAATAAATGTAGGTCTTAGCAATAATTCAAAGGGTCATCATCTTAATAATATAGTATGATCAAATCAGGCATTTAAATTAAAATTTGAATAATCTGTATCAATTTTTATGTACACAAATTGTACCCGTATACCTGGTAATAATTCATTCTTGATTCCTAAACATAATGACAACAGTTGTATGAGAATTTCGCCAACGTTCGCTATAGTAGCAATACTGAAAGCCAATTTGATAGTCATGATCTCCAAGCTGCTCTTACTGAATCCATCCATGAATTCTCTAAGCCTCTATCAACATCATATGATAAATATTCCCGTGACAATGGTGTTCGTAGAATTATTTGCATCTCGTCCTACAAAAGGTAATTAACATACTTTTTTACCACTATCTTCATATCTACTCTGTAGCAGTATGTTTGGCAACTATATTATAATCATAACTTTGAAATGGTTCTAAATGAGTAGTATTCGTAACTGATGAAGAACGCTAATATCTATTTCTTTTGCTATCATGTATGATTTAGCACTATGGTCATTAAGTCATTCATTGCAGACATTATCAAAGCTGTTGAGGACATTAACACGATGTCTACGCACGAGTAAGTTGTTGAGTATTTTAGTCCATGCAATCAATTTTCATGGCTTAATGCGTATGATATTTATAACGTTTACATACAGCATTATCAACATCAAATTTCTGGATGTAGTCTTTGTACATTTGCAACCGGTTTATGCTGATATCACCTCTCAACTGGAACAATCACTCGGAATCGACAAACTAGTAAGTCTCTGTGCGGTTTTTCAATGACAAGAGTGCGATAATTGCTTTCATACTATTGTAATAACTTCTTAATGACGCTTAGGCTTTATCGTGTTATCACTTAATTGGAATATGTAGAAGTAGCGCTATTTAGTATTACAATATGGTCTTGCTACAGCTTTTTTTTTAAATTCTCCCTTCATTTTAATGGATTTTATATCCTATACTTTGCAGTAACTGGGTGTACAACCTTAGCCATACTTTCAAATTATACTCGTATTACCCAAGTTTGCAATGTTAACTGTATCTATTCATGTTAGGTACATTCGCGAATTCGAATTAGTGTTTATGCCATTTCTGGTCCGGAAATGATCGAAAAAATGAACATCATGTCACAATTACATTATGATCTCAAAATTACCACCGTCACTGGCATACCAATGAAGGTAACCCAAACGATTGATTTCATTAGGTCCTCTCTAATTAGATCAGATCTACGGTAAAACCTCTTTAACTCAGAAAATCACTTTTCTGTAATAGGAAGAGCAAAGTACTGGAACTTCATCAAATTATGATGTTCAATTACTACATCCCTCCGCAATTCATGACAGCCTACAGACGTCTTCTGAAGATTACGGTAACTTCTATAGTTTGACAACGATAGATGGTTTTTATTTATTCTAGATATTTTTCTATGACAATGATACATCTCTTTCTTAGATGTTGTAGACCCTTTTACTCTGAAAAGGAATAACAAAGCTTCAGTTGTCTTAAAATGGTGTACACCCAAACAAGCATCTAATCCACGTAGGTCATATATATATCCGTGGTTTATATTTTCTGTTATTAATCCGTCAGCTACGTTTATTACAGTATCTGAATCACAATTTTGTACTAGCATGAGCCGTATTACACCTGTTGAGGTAATCAATTAAGCGATAAAGTGTTATGTCTTCATACCATGCTCAATTTACAAGCTAACGTTCATAATAAATTTATTGATGCACTATCAGCCAAGCAGTCGACCTACCATTTGCTTAATGAATTTCCTTCTTTCGGGTAATATTTCGCTTCTTCTTGGCTTCATATAGATTGACTTTAAACGTCATCGCAACATCTATTTGTGAATAGAGTTGCTCATTTTACATAATCACAAAGATTTATTACAGTAAATGCTAATTGTTTCTTCTTGAATCTAGGACGTACTGTTGCTTTGGAGCAACCGAAAAAAACCAGCCATAAATCTGTTATATCTCATCTCTTAGTAGGCCATAAAAGACAAGATGATTGCGACAGTGAAGGTATATTATCGTTTATAATTAGCCTCAACTTTGAATAGAATCCATATTTTCTTACCATGAACACAATTTTGTTCGTCAAGGTGATATATTTGTTCATACGTTATCAATATCTCGCTCGCCTCTGGAGGATCCTCCTTCAATCAGCGAAGGTTCTGGTGGCCGAGTAACGGACTACAGAATTAATGTTAGTAGAACTTAATTATCTACTAGTCTCATCATAGAGAGTTTGGCTACAGTTTCCGTTCAATCTTCTTCAGGATTTTGGTGAACTTATGAAAGACTGTCGCTTAGCACCTATAACTCAGAATAAGTCTACGGAAATCTTGCCGATTGACGCTGGTAGCAATATACGATTTAATCTTCTTTATTGCTTTATCGTAACGAAATAGTAACATTATATAGGAATTAACTGTGTGTTCTAAATTATCGTCTTTGATCATATTTTATATCAACTTTGTACAGCTCTGGATTGTATGGATAGATTTACTCGATACTGGCCGATGACAATGAGTAATTCCACTATGTTTGGCACTGAATGGACAAATGTAATAAACATAAATTCTATCAATGGTATCTAAATGATATCAATGAAGAAATCATTAATGTAGTTGTTATTATGATAGGAACTCGATCGGCTTCCAGAATATTTATGTTGGAAGAAATTAGATGAAGAAACCGTAGATGAGTGTATAAAGGTGCTAATTCTCGTACACAAATACGATATGACAGCGCAACTCTCTTCTGTTATTGGAAAACCAATAGCTACCTTCTGATTTTACTCTAGATTCTAACAGAATTATCGGATAAGACCAGTATGAATGAAAACCGCAGTTCATATTACGGAGGTTCAAGAACTAAAGGAACTAAACGGTATTTAAGTTTCTTCAATACATCATAATTGTATAGCCTACACTAGTAATATCTATTCGAGTCCTTTTTTAGAGAAGAGCAATCTCGACAGCTGTTGAACGAATTAGAATCTGTACTAGAATTGCAGAGTTCTAATTCTGCTATGCACTACAAAGTATGAGATAATACAATCGAATATAATAAATGATTCAGCCCTTAGATTGAATTAATATCGTGATCGTAACGTGAATAAATTTCGAAATGCGTAATATTTCAGATCTATAGCCACTTTCTGGATTTGAAAAGAGCAGCAAATTCCTCTTCGCCCGATAATTACATTCCTGAAGATAATGGAGCTGTTGATGCCGGTATGATTCACGATAGCATTTGTTTTCGCTATAACTCTTAAATTCCTGGTTATCGCTTTGACCCTATTTAGATGCAAGTGTAGCCATGGATGTAGACGGCAAGGAAGCAACACAATTGTTAGTTTTTAATTCTTTAATTAAGTAAAGTTGCTTTTCTGTCGTTCATCTAATGTTTATAATCGTAAAAATTCCTGAAACATTAATCCAGAGATGATACACTTGAAGAACAACAAAATCAAGGAAATACTACACCTAATATATCTGTAGACAATCAATCTCCAATTAGAGAGGAAGATCCGCCAAGAAATGGGAACGAAAGTGACGATCACGAAATTCAACCGCTAAAGAAAGTGAAGGTTACAGGTAACCTGACGACTTCCATTAATTTTATTAAAAAATTAGATACTTGTCTATGAGTTACATAGTAGGTAATTTCGTTTTTACAGAAGCAGAAGAGAAACCAATGGAAGAACAAACAGATAAAAGAACACTTCTGTCGGCTTTTATGACCAAAAAATTATCCTTATATTCGCGTTCATTAGATTTTGAGGGGCGTACGAATGCTGAAGGCGATAATGCGGTAGAATTGTACGTATACATGAATCGAAATAAGAGAAAACCAGAGGAATAGCTTCAGTTAAAAAAATTTAATTATTTAGCTTGCCTGTTTTTGTATAAAGTGACTGCCATTTTGTACAGATAGTGTATGGATAAATTATAAGCTTATAAGTGAAAAGATTATAATTTTCCTATATACTAGCAATACATTGAAATTTAGTATCATTATTATTAATTCATTTTATTACTATGTATTATCCATACTGTTAGCTATAAATTATGTAAATTTATGTTCCGATACCATTAACGCTTAAACACTTATCTGTTAAAAAATAGAAAAAATGAAATTTAGTAAAACAACTCCTGCGAAAAATTTAAAACTTAATCTTTTTTCTTGACTACCTAGTAATTATTAACAGAATTGGAACGTACTTTAACAGAGTGCTTATTAGTTCTTTCTGTTGCCATTAGATACAGCTTTACAATAAACAGATAAGTCATATTCCCTCTTATTAATAGTAGGCTATTTTTTTGCTCTAGTCACATAGTTAAAAATGACGCTGTAATTGCTGTAAGTGTATGCAAACAATATCATTTGTTTTGACAATGGTATGCCCTTCAAACTAATTGTATCTCGCAAGACACTGTAGGTATATTCATTCATTGTAGCTTTTCGCTATCGTAACAGAATAATGTTAATTAACACTGATAACACATCATTAAATATTTCACATTATAATTTTTGATCTTCAGCCGTCTAGAGGTGAAATTTCGGTGCTCACTTTTGGTTATTATTATATAATAACTTCAAGATTATAATTAGTTTATTCAATTACTAATCAAGCCGTATTCCTATTAAGGCGATAAAGATTTAATCTAAATTAAACTATCTATCTCGCGATCACTAATTAAACGCTGTAAGCCCGTTACATCGTTAGTAGCAAAAGTCAAATCGCAGTATTCAAAATACCATTATAAACAAATTAACGGACTACCGTAAAGTACCCGATATACAAAATTTTTTTTAACATATAAATTGGGAGGAATATTCACAGGTACTTGTATCATGCATAGTCTTTTATTCGTTACTTATAAGAACTAGGTATTTATATAGTAATCTGCTAAAACCAAGTTAATTGCTTGGCATTAACTTGAGAATTAGGTAACCAGTGAATAAAGAAAACTGTCAAAGTACAATTAAATATTAATACTACTTGAGAATGAGCACGATTGCTAATAATTTCAGAGTTTCATATATAAAAATGAAATACGTTCGATTTAAAGACAAATAAGCTGTACCACGTGAAAAATTTGGTTGTCAATATGAGTTTATTTAGAGGGATCTGACAAAGTTATTGCATGTGGAAAAAGCAAAACGAAACCTTGATGGTTCCTATTAATAATATTATTAAAAGGTTCGTTAATCGTATACTCACTACTGTATATTTAGCAGCATTTTAATTTGATAGCAATGATAACAATTAATAGGTTCATTAGTAGAGAGCGTAAAGATATAATGTAAGTAGAGCATGTGACTCCTTCATTACTATAAACTAGGTAATTAAGATTACTGACATCTAAGCAAAGAACACAGCAATAATTTCTCGAGATCTAATTTCTGTCTGCTTCGTTAAGCCGTAACTGAAGCTTACATAGTAACGGTCCTCCATAACATCGGACTGAAAAGGAATTTCAATCATATAAAACAAAGAGTGCAATATACAGATAACTATGGCACGGATACTGTATTTATATTAATAAAATTATAATTACTGTAATTAATGGTAGCAATAACTAAAAGCAATCCAAGTGGATAACGATCATAATTATTTGAAATAACCAATGAGAAACGTAACTGTTATTAGCAATCATGTGGCCAAATAAAATTTCTTGCAAGAACGAAAGTGACAGAAGACATCGATGCCGGTATCGAGGATAAGATACCGCTTATAGCTTCAAATACAGTCAAGATAAAGATACTGCTTTCTTTTTACATCAATCTTCTGATGACAATTAAAATTTGTCATGCAATCAACTAGACACTATAGAATTTAAACGTCAGCTCGCCGTAGAGATTACTACGTATATATTAGTACACATGCTCAATATAATTTATCAGTGATTATATTACGACTATTAATTACTTCGACAAATTGTGATTGCGCAACTGAAAAGAATCATAAAATTTGGTTTTACGAAATTCTTCACAGTTGGAAGTTCAAATAATGGATTAACACTAAGCGAATCATTGCAATGAATGATCTATTAATAATTTGTAATACATCATTACCACTAAGAAGGTACCTTTTTCCAAAATCCTAGAAAGAAAAATTCGAGTACGAAAAACAATTAAAATGGTTTATTCATACAAGAGCAATAAAATATTATCCAATAAACCACTACTAGTATTAACATTTCCTAGTCAAAGCAAGTTATATCAAAATTATACACAACATATACTTACAAGCTGATAAAGTCAGGCCCTTAAAACAAACCGCAGTCTTTCAAATTATTCTTGATAATTACATCTGTAACTGCATCGAATACGAATTGAATATTATTTGTATCAGTAGCACATGTAAAGTGAGTATAGATTTCTTTTTGATCTTTCATTTTGTTTAAATCTTCGAATTTCATCTGAATATAAGCTGATGCTTCTTCATACGTGTTTGCACCTACATTGCATTTTATGAGAGAATTAGAAAGATGCATGTTATTCATTTTTCTATTGTATCAAAAGCGATATTAGTTAACGTAAAAGCATACCTGTATACTCTGGAAAGCAAATGGTCAAAGGTGACTTGAGAATTTTTTCTTGGAAAAGATCCTTCTTGTTCAAGAATAAGATAATCGATGTTTCTGTAAACCATTTATTATTGCAAATCGAGTCGAATAACTTCATGCTCTCCATCATTCGATTCTACATTTTAATTAGCAAATAAAAATGCGTTAGTTGCCGTATGTCTTACGTTAATACCGAAAAATAAATCGTATCATTTAGATTAGGTACCATTTCTTCATCTTCGGCAAGAACTAAATCATAGGCACTTAACGAAACGCAGAATATAATTGCTGTAACACCTTCAAAGCAATGTATCCATTTTTTACGTTCGCTACGCTGTCCACCAACGTCAAACATTCTTAAATATAAACAAGAGTGAAGTAATTAGTATATAATAGCAATAATTACCCCCAAAAAACACAACACCATAAGGTAAAGCATTATGAACATACTTGAAGTGCAGGTCTTTGAAAGTAAAGTGAGTTTCAACAATACCAGTCGTTTTAACCCTAGTACGTAAAACATCTTGCTCTGACGGAATATATTCAGGTTTACCGAGCCGATCTATTGAATTCAGGTAACTAAAAAACGCAGTATTGACGTATTAGCAATTCTACTATAAAGAAAGGTATTACTCCAAGAACCTTCTATTTTGAAAAATTCTACTTACTATGGGGCAGAATCATTCAATTGATACTCGCGAGAACGACTGAAACACTGCTGAACACCATGATCAGACCATAATCTCTTCAAAAGTGATACAATTTCTGGAGTAAATTCTTGCACACCAGGAGCATCCATAATTTCAAATAAACGCCTAGCATCACCCTGTGAAGGTAACAGACATTGAAAAAAGGCTTGAATCAATACAATGCTACATCTGATTAAATATACCAGTAACTATCTCAAGAAATGACTAATATTGGAAATCGTCAAGCTTAATTGCTTACCACTAAGGAGGTTTTATCTCCAAATTCTATTCTCAATACTCCCATAGCTCTAATAATAGCTGCCATAGACTGCATTGTATTACTGAACACAACAGGTTTATACTGTGCTCGATCTTCTTCAGAAAATCCACTTTCATGAATGATTCTATTGGGATAAATTGAAAAATAGCGCTCATTGACTATTGATTTAAGAAATGCATTTAATACAACAAATTCACTAACGCATGTCTTAATTTCACTATCCACGATCGTTGATATCGTTGTTAATCAAGTATAAAGTAGTAACGCAATTTATCAATAATTGCAATTATAACCGTAAGCCCATAATAATATAATGATCATATGATGTTATGAATATATCAAAACCGGTACATAGATAATCATTGTCCTTATGAATTACCTCATTTGTTTGACAATTGTACTTTTACCGGATTCACCGGCACCTACAATAACAAGAGATAAAAATATGCCAGTTAGATAACATATTATACTCGTATCAAGATTTAGAAGCTGAAATTTCAGATTTATGGAACACAGTTGCAAGGAGTTATATTCGTGTATAAAAGTAGTAGTAGCGTATTATGGTATAAGTATTGGTCGATATTAGCAACATTTACATACTTAAAACTGTTACAAATCATTTATTCTTGTTCATAAATAGAAAGCGGATCATAATACCGATTCCATTTCGTACAAGATCATTTAAGAGATTAGGTAATATCTTATAATATGCGATATCTTTGAAGTCGATATCAACCATCCAAATGTTATTATCATTGTAGTAAAGTGAATGCAATGGATTAAATCTCTTGAAAAGCTACTATCTAGCGTTTCTATAAAAAAGTGAAGTGGTACTGCGATGTAAGGCAAATTATGTTTTACAAATTTAATGAGCAAAGAGGCGTAATTCCTGTATGATAATTTATTATAATTGACATTTGAAATTAGTATAGGGGAATAATGAGGAGAATAGCATTTAAACTACATAGTACAGTACTGTACTCATGTTAAGTAAACAATGTTTGCTAGCATTCGTACGGCGTATGATATAATAAGCGCGTACAAAGATCATGTCACGTTAATGGTCAAGTCATAATTCAGCTAAAATATTCGCGCGGTTAGAAATGTAAAATATGAATGAGATATTAGTGTGTAAGAGTTGTAGACAAAATCAATTTACATCTATTCTATATAATGTCAATAGATAATACTGTAGAGTACATATCGTCTTATCAAGGTATTTTGCCATGCTATCTGTTCGATAAGGTCAAGATATCGTGATTACTATAAAGCCTAAGTAAAACGAGGTTTCTAGATTGCTAGTACTGCAGTGTAATTGTTCGAACCGAAATAAACAGGGAAAGACTTTAATTTACTACCAGATCTAGCATAGATGGAGTGTCGATATTCAAAAAATAATGATAACTTCATCGTTGACCAATGAATACCATGAAATCATTTCAAAATAAGCACAGAACCTTAGCAAATTATAATCCACCAAAAATTGAAAAATATGTATGCAACCATACAATATCCATATGACTACAGTAAGTACAAAGTTCAACAATTGAATATTTTCTCTTCAATTAATAATTAACGTGCTCAATTTTTTTCTTCATTCTATCATTTTACGACATTAAAAATGTGGTTTCTAGCAACGAATATTGCTAATGTATTTTATCGCGGTACAGAAACATTTTTGACCTCTTTACTTTCAACTTTTTGACATTGAGAATTAAACACTATTTGCACCATAGATTAACTTTAATTAAAACGAATCTTGACCCAACGACTATGTCTTAAAATAAAATGACGGCTTTGAGTTGTATTACGAGCTATATCGATTTATTTTCTTCATGGTGAAGTAAATTTTTGTTTTGTGTTCCATTTATCCTGGTTTCAAATAAGCGGCTACATTGTAGCTATAACTATGTTAGTAAATTTACTACGGATTAATTATCCACCCAACAGAAAGATTACAGTACAAACCTAGGAACCAATCATGGTATTGTACATACGAGCATATTGTACGCATATTACAATATTATAGGTCAATTTACTCTCAATTTGCTCTAAATTTTGTTTTTCGATCATTGCGGCCACTTTTTGTGTAATCGATTGCGAGATGATTGCTAATCAAAAATTTTCTGTTTTATTATTATTTATCATGGACGAAGGAAATAAAAATGCTGTAAGAACGAACGTCTAATACAGTATGAAGTACCGTCGTATGACAACATTACTTACTACATTTATTAATACGGTACAGTAATTAAGACTGCATTTTGACTGTTTTTGTTCAAAATTATACTGTATGTAGTAGGCTAGAAATGTTATAAGCAAGCAAAATAATAACGAAATACTAAATTAACATTGATATACTATTGATAAGTTAGCCAAGTAGACGAATATTACCATCAGCTCTACAAGTAAAGTGAACAGCTAATTTAATATTTGCTAATACCGTAGGCTACAGCAAACTAAGGTATTAGTCGGTAGTTACGGAAATCAATACACTGTAGCCCCACTGCAATGTCTAGGCGAATTAACTTGAAAATGATATTGAATTTGACTGGCCATAACTATCCTTATGACAACTTTTCAACTTCAACTAATTTTTAACGAAAGGAATTTGCTCATTTTCTCCATTTTTTTTTTAATAGATGAAAAATTCAATGATAACTTGCGTTAATTTCAATTTCAACTATTACAATTAATTTTTTCCTTTTTCTTTAATCTTAAGCATGGACTATTAAAACTCTCGTGTAAAATAAGCATGCTTGTAATCAACTCATGTCAAGTTCGATTCTTAATGTTGGACAAACGGGTTGAAAATTTTTTTTCCTATAATTGACTACTCTATACCGATAATGATAGCTAATACTGCAAGTAATTTTCCTATTTGACAGTACTGACCGATAAGTAATATAGGTCCCATTACAATCAATCATTTTACATTGTTTAATAGAAAACAAGAAAAATAATTCTATTTAGCAAGAAAGAAATAAAAAAAAATATGCCTATTACAAAAGACTGTCGTTAAGTGACAAAGGGAACAACATGACAACCTAGAGAAATTTCATTAACCTTATATACGGGTATTACTAAAATTGGCATTGGATGATATCTTTGACACAGAGTATGAAATGCTACTGAATAGAGCATTTCGTAGTTTGTGCCCTAGGCCATGATAAAAAACTCCTATCATGTACGAAAGACAATTTATTACTGTACTATGTTCAATTGAACTGGCTAACAAGACGCAGAACTCAAGTCATGACATTGTCATGGCTGTATCGTTCACTACGAAAGAGTAGAGTCAAAAATAATATCCAATCCACTTGATAGGGATACCGGTAATACTATTCTTTGGCTAATGAACTTGTTGTGATACTATAGCAAGAAAGAGTAATCTATCTTTATTTTATTTAGCACTACATTAAACGAATTGCTCCATCATTTGAATATGATCCAAGTCAGATTGATGGGAAATAACTGAACGATTCAACATTATGATGAAGCAAAATGCTCCTCTCTAAATAAATAAATAATCATCCTTGTCAAATGATGTTGATTTACTGTTGATCATCAAAACAGTCTTCTACCGGTGCTGTACTAACCCTAAGCCTGGTAGTCGCTACAGTAGGGTAATATTCATCAAGACAAGTTGATGAAGGATTATCCTTTTGGAAAAGATCGATTGCACTCATCACTACCACTATGATAATAATAAAGATCATCCTGTTGAAAAAAAAGAAATTGCCATCCATAACTCCTGTAAGATCGAATGGAGTGTGCTATTCTATCGTCCAGTATCAGTTGGCAGCTATTGTACAAGTGATCGAGTAAGGGAAAAACGGCGGATAACAATAGCGATCGGCTGTCTCCAGTCTAGACATCCAATATTGATCAAATCAACGTCTACTCTAGTATCCAAGCTGTTGTACTAAACACTACCCCTTGGCCTTGACACCAACAAAGTGTAGAATAAAAACTGTCAATACTCAGAATAACAAACAAAAAGTCAAGATTATCCATCCACTACTTTCCCAGCATGACAAGCCAAGTGGCTACTAAAATCTTTTCATTTACAGTCATATAAAAAAATTTTAAATTACATCAATTGATTGAGATTGGAGATGAAATTTCTCTCGTTTGAAAAATAATTGACATTAATTGACGATGTGCAAGATGGTTGCATAGTTACGCCATGGTGGATCACCTGGACTGAAACGATCGCAAAGCAAGTCACCCCTTCCTTGTTCGGTACTGATCATGGCTAAACTAGATCGGCAGAGCAAAGACGACATGGCTCGAAAATCAATGTAAAGTGATGAAATAGATTGCTTTGCCAAAGAGGAAAGTTAATCGACGGTCAATTTAATCATGGATCAGGCCGAATCAAATCAAATAATGGGATACTCTTTTCTGCCATAGTTACGTCTATGGTTACGTCAATAGTCCACAGCCATTCGACGACACAGGGTGGTGATAAAGCAAAATCGCACTCACAGTACTATGGACTGTACAGCCACGGACGACCGTGCGACTGGACTCCATTCAGGAGGGTATAGGATTCAAGTCTAGCACGATGGAAAAGTAGTCAAAGGGTAGTGCATTGAACACATGTTCCATACCCCTTATTCAAAAACTGCCCGTTGACATGTTTTGACCTGCTAGAGTATAAAGTACTGTATCGCTAGCGTACTAGGTACTGTTGCGTTGAAAAGACGTCTTGAAAAGCACTTCATTGTATTTTATTCTTGTCAAGAACACGGCACTCATTGTATACTGTTCTATCTTGACTTGGGTATTGAATGCAACATCGTACTATCTTCCACCTTGGAAGATTGTTTTAGAAACGAAAAAATAAACATCACCAAAAATGATGAGAGAGAAATCGATGATGGCGAATTCTAGAACGAATTCAACTCTAGTAGTTAAAAAGTCAGACCAGCTGAACTTGGCAAATTGCTTTTCTACCGTTTGGTACTGTCTCGATAGTGTATAGTACGGTACACAACTATCAATGAGTTGATAACTTGTTATGAAATTTCCCACTCGTTAATCACTACCATTAGTAAAAATGGAGCAAGAAGGGGGGCCGTATTGCTGGGCTGTTCACCGAGTCAACACCAGGTTGTGTAATGCTATTTTGATATGTACTACTGTATCCAATTGCATGAAAATGGTTGACATTTTCTGTACATGGTTTGCACGTACCGAGAAGATACATTGATCTACCGTACCAGTAGAGTACAAAATAAGTTGTAAAGTACTAAGTGAAGGAAACTTTTTAAAAACTACCGTCTTCTATCAGTGACTTCTCCTATAAATGAAATTCCTACATTCAAAGACTAGCTGACTTGCCAAATACGATTCAATGGATATTCATGGGTTAATATTGGACGATTAAAAGTAGAGAAAATAACTTATTGAAAAAAATTGCATGATTGCCATGTTGTCAACCGATGGAATATTGAAAATCGCATGTGGAACGTGATAGAGAGTTGCATACAGGGAATGTAAAACTATTCTCTGTTCAACGCTATCATGTCGAAACTGTCGAGTGTAGTGTAAGAAAGAAAAACTTATTTCACTATCCAAATTGTTGGATAAGGTAGAAAGACTGGTATGGCTTCTTGAATAGGACATGTTTGGAAAGTGATCGGCGGTCACTAAGGCCTTGAAGGCAAGTGTTTATCACCATTGACTTGTACGTTCATTTTCCTACTTTCAACCGATCGTAGAATTGTGTCCCTAGAAGTGGTTGACATTAGCCTACCATACTAGGGTTGGGAATTGCACAGTTGCTATAAAGCAGTTTACAAAGGCTGTTGATTGGGAGAACGGTGTAGCAAAATAAAATCCATCTGTAGTCGATAGACTAAGAAAGTTTGTCATGAGTACGACAGTATACTATCTCAACACTATCCAATGTAGCCCCCTCAACAACAAGGCATTAAGATTAAGCACCGTACAGTACTCGCTCCATCATACGTCCATATCATCCTTTTCAATTTAGTTTGTTTTAAAGCATTCAACAGTGGGTGAAAAAAGTGGGGGCCCCCAAAATAGTCTTGATAGGCAACGAATAGCCCAGCAAAATGACATCCAGTACGATGGGCATTGGTGATGTTCAATTGTAACATGAATTTTATGACTAGTTTGGTGGATAACATTTGAAGGAGGCAAATTTTCAAAGATGGACTTTGTCGATACCAATGTTCCATTGGGTATCGCATTGAAAGTACATAACTTACCCAAAAGCAACAATTTGACTTCTCTAGCCGCTTTCTCTGCATCGGATTTAATTTTTTTATCGATTTCTTTGCTTTTGGCTGCCGCTACTTTATCGCCAGCACTGGCTGCGCAACCCATTGTCGGTTTTCCGAGTTTCTATCCAGTAAAGTATGAATGAATGTGAATAAGATGGAGTGGAATAATCGATGACGATGACAAGGCAAAGTCGAAGAACGACTAAAAAATAAAAGAAATGACTTTTGCCTAATGTTTGCTAGTAACACACTATCACACTGTAAAGCTTTCTTTTCTACAGTCGTTGACTACGCCGAAGCGAATACATTGCGCTACAGTCTACAGTACAGTCTACTCAGTGTCCATGGACCACAAGCCAAATACAGTACTGTACTGTACTGTACAGTACTGTATTGAGCCAGCACGATGGTACTGTAGTGTACTGTACTGTACTTGACCAATGGACAGCAGAGTGCATGTTGATTTGACCAGTGTACAGTACTGTACTGTACACTGTACAGTAGGTCATGGTGACGACTGCTACAGTAGAGTACTGTAGGCAGAACAATGCCACTGCACCTACAGTACAGTACAGTCACGCACTACATTGTACTGTAGAATAAAGCAAAGAAGCCAATTGGTCGACCGTGCGTACGATACGGTCGACCGGTATAGTACTGGACAACAACAGTGGGCATTGTACAGTACAGTACAAGAATCAATACTGTACTGTACTGTACTGTTATTGAAGAAGTGTGCTTGAATACCGATTATGAACATGACCCTCGATTGTACTGGGAGATACGGGAAATTTCGAAATTACGTGCAAACTGCAAAGTTACACAGTATGATCTACAGCACTACGGTGCAGTACTGTACACTGTACAGTACAGTATTATCGTTATCATACCGATGACGGCGCTTCGGTACCGAGAGTGGCAAGAAAGTAAGGAAGTCATTTAGTCGTTTAGCAATTTTGCCCCTATGCTTCTTACTCTTCTTCTGAAGAGCGTTTCCGCTACAGTACAAATGAGACTTATGTATACAGTACAGTACAGTACTGTTACATGTCGTTACGTAGTGCATTATTAATAACGGGGGATATGCATGGTTAGTTACACAGTCTGTGCAGTACAGTACAGTACACTGAGTACAGTATAGTGTACAGTACTACAGGACCAGGACCACTTTCTGTTGGTACAGTACGTTGGTACCATAAATTCGAAATTTCCCGCATCTCCCTGTACAGTATGCCATACTGTACAGTGTACAGTACTGTACACATTGCACTGTATTGTACGCTAGCAAAAAGCAAACAAGCTTTTTCTGTACAGTACGATACGGTGCACCGGTATAGTACTGGACAACAACAGCGGACATTGTCTGAGCCTTCTGGTCCACCGTACTGTACTGTACAGTGTACAGTGTACAGCACAACAATCAATACTGTACTGTACCGTACTGTCTGTACTGTAACTGTGCTTGAATGCCGATTATGAACATGACCCTCGATTCTACAGTATGCCATACAGTCTGTACTGTACAGTGTACTGTACAATAGTCAATACTGTACTGTAAGTGGGCTTGAATGCCGATATTATGAACATGACCATCGATTGTATGCCATACAGCCAGTACTGTACACTGTACAGTGTACAATGCTGTACTGTACACATTGCACATTGTGCGCTACATCATCACAATTGTAGTATTCGGGCCCGGTGAAAGACAAACAAATAAGGACGTTCCATTGTGCGGCTGTAGCAGAACGGGAACGCCCTCCCTACAGTACCTACGCTTTCACGACGAGCATAATACTGTACAGTACAGTACAATGTACTACGCTGGACCGTACTGTACACTGTACACGCCATTCCTTTTTCAATCTAGCGTACAGTACAGTACTGTACACTGTACAGTAGTGCACGACGATCGACAGAAGTCGTGTTAGCAGCGATTGCACAGTACAGTACAGTACACTCAATGGACATTGGACAGTACCGTACTGTACACTCGATTCCTTTTCAATCTACCGTAGTGCACAACGATCGACAAAAATCGTGGTCGCTGCGATTGTACTGTACACTCAATGTTCAGTATACAGATTTTTCTCATTTTTTTTCATGTCAGCATGTTCTACTGTACGAGTACGCTATGAATTGACACGCCAAAGTCTTTTCTCTACCATTCAAACTTCTCCAGCTAAACTCACCACGATATTATTAATGATACTGTACACAGTACTGTACAGCATGTTTTTTCTACAAGAATATACGCAACTACGGTACAGTACTGTACTGTACAGTATTTTCAAAACTACAGTACTGATCGACAGTACTGTACTGTACAGTGTACAGTCTTACAACGGTACAGTACAGTATTTTCAAAACTACTGTACACTACACTGTACTGTACAGTACAGTACGGTACGGTACTACTGGACATTGTACTGTACTGTACTTAGAAAAAAACTCTTTTTCATACGCTGTATAGTGTACTGTATACTGGTACTGCAGTGTCAACAGTGTAACACCATGGTAACACTGGTGTGCAGACTCCGTTGTCGCAATCTGAGTCAGACTGTGCACTACCCCATGCCGAGAGTAAGGTTTTCCAAAGAAGGAGGAGGATAACAGTCCAAGAAAAAAAAGAAAAGGACGGTAGACAGTAGTAGTAGTAGTATCAAGAAGCACAGCACTAATGCACCTGTCTTGTAAGTACTTTGTGCCAATAGGCTTTCAAAAAGCCAAATCTAAAACCATAGCAACGCATAGAAAGAGAAATCGAGCACAGCAATTCTATCCCATGATCAAGACGGAGAGGACTGTGCTGCTATACGACAACTTTCTTCCTGACAAATTACTAGCAAATACCCAATACTCTACTGGTAGAAGTGAAGTGATTAGAATGACCATCATTGACACTAGACCATTGCATTAGAGTAACGCCACAACCAAAAGTAGATTGCATTATCACGCGCAGCATGCGCTTCCACTGTCTTTATTCAATGCCATGACCATACAGACCAGGAATCAGAGACAGTACAGCAGTATGCTGTCAGAAAATAATTTGCTTATATACTGCTTTTAAAATAATAATCCTACCGGTAGTAGTCCCTTGTACAATGGACACACTTATAGGGTACATTATTGTCACAAACCAACTTCGTGACAAGTATAACGTAAAAACAAATCTCTAAATTACTATAGTCTCCGGGATTCAGTATCCCTACTTACAAGAATTTAGACTTCACAGGTTCCTCTTCATATTCTAGTGTGGAAGCCTTCTTATCCTTTCCAATTTGTCGCCCTTTGCCAATGTTAGGTGCTACGGAGTCTCTTTTCTGTGCTTCAAATTGATCGACTGCTAACATCAGTTCTTTCCAGCTCTGCG
This sequence comes from Trichoplax adhaerens, assembly GCF_000150275.1. Classification (NCBI taxonomy): domain Eukaryota; kingdom Metazoa; phylum Placozoa; class Uniplacotomia; order Trichoplacea; family Trichoplacidae; genus Trichoplax; species Trichoplax adhaerens. The sequence continues at coordinate 896,229 of NW_002060955.1, read as the reverse complement.
GCTGTCTCACTTGCACATATGTTAACAGAGCAAAGTTCTTTGCTCGAGCCCATTCCTGATATTGGATTTCCATTATGACAGTATCTTCCACAGACTTGCTACTTGTTGCTATCCATTGCTTCAAGTAATGCATTCTCTTTCTTCCAAATTCACTGAAAGATTGCTCATCTTTTCTTCGTAGCGTAAAGAATTTCCTACAGAACACATCTGATGAAATTACATAAGCCTGAAGGATTATCTGCCTTACATGATCAAAATCCTCCTGCTCGTCCAACGTCAGTTCCCTGAATGCTTCGAGAGCTGCACCAGTTAATAAGGGTCCTAAACGAGCTCCCCACTCATGTCTCGGCCATCGATTGACTGTTGCTGTCTTCTCAAACATGTGCAACCAGTTATCTACATCTTTGTCTTCCGGGAGTGGTGGAATATTTATTTCCAAATAATCCCGTCTATTTTGATTATTCAATAATTGTTGTTGTAGTAGTACCATTTGGCTTAGGATTCGCTCCAGTGTTTGTTCTCGCCCTTGAGAAACATTTTCTTCAGGCCTTGGTTCAGTACGAGGCTGTGCACTTGCACCAAGAAATGCTTCGGCTTTTTCAGTGTCTTTCTGTAAAATTTTCCTAGCCAAAGTAGCGGTTTTTGAATTTCCGATATGTATGCCTAAACCTTTAGCCATACTTTTTAATTGTTCGTCTGAAAAGTTTTCCAGCTCCTCTAGCCGGCTTTCTTCCTCGTTCGTAAGACTGCGCAAATTGGTCTTCGGCGTGGTTTCAGACATTCTAATCAGTGTAATAGCTTTTATAAAATTTAATATACTAACGCAATATTGCTGGATTCCCCACACGGATTCCAATTTCTACCAAATTTTCACAAAATTCGGGCCTAAATTGGTGGCAGCGGTGGGATCCGAAAGAGGAACCAAGTGTCGAGAACTCAGGCCCAAATTCTGTGAATGGACATATTGTAGTCCGACTGTGAAAAACTAGTTAGTAGATGTTCTCACTCAAGTATTATTATAAGATGACTTGTGAATGTTAGCTGCTGTAGAAGGGTATATAAACCCGTCAGATAGTTGAATAAAGCAGTTCTCAATTGTATAGTTGTTTTAACGTAGAATCAAAGGCGTCTAAATTCTTGTAAGTAGGGATACTGAATCCCGGAGACTATAGTAATTTAGAGATTTGTTTTTACGTTATACTTGTCACGAAGTTGGTTTGTGACAATTATACACAACTTGGAAGTGAAGCATAGAACAGCACACATATCAAGTACTACTGAAATAGTGTGAATGCCATCGGCTACCACATCAATTCCCTTACACTGTAATGAGCGGCAGTTTGCTGGCACTCCATATCTTGCGTCAATTATCCTACAAACTCATTTTACTCGTTTTACGGTGGTACTAGTATAGAGTAGAGGAGGATAATCAAGAATGTGTAGAATCATTTCAGCTGAATATTGGCAACTACAAAGCAAACTGCCTCACACCACTCTACTGTGTATCGTGTATAGTCAGTGATCTATTTTGGCACTCCCTTCACTGCTGGTACCACAGCTCCAGGGAAGAATCTAAATTAAGTAAATAAATAAATAAGATAGAAAAAATATTTCGCCGCTTAAAAACGGTACTTTATATTAGTACAGTACTTTACTAACTTGAAGGTTCAGAGCAATTCGTCAACTGTATCATTAATTGTACAATGTACAAGGACAAATTCAGATTCCCCCCCCCCCCCACCGGCCCTCACCAAAAAAATGGATATCACTCTGCAGTCGCGCTGCTATAAGTCCATTTACTGCCACTGCTATTATACGCGGGTAGACACAACTGATTCCTCTATCCTTCTATAGACTATGGATAAAACTAGAACATCACTCTAGATATCATATAGTCTCCTATGGAAGCAAATTGTTTCCTTCCATCAATGAAAAATGAAATGACGGATGCGTAAATTTGCGGTAACGCTACAACAACTGATGAACACGGCTACAGCTAGCAGAAAGCGATTGAAATGGAATTTATATTTGGGACTTGATGCATTGTTAAACAAGCCTAATGCAATAAACTGTATCGTTTAGTAGATGAAAATGAATTAGTTAATCTACTGATGGGTGATGAAAGCAAATTGACACCTGCTGACGGTACGATAGGATTACTTTACTTGCCGAACTTACAGTGGAATAGTAAGCTAAAGAATAGGCAAGCTTGTTTGACTTGAATCTCAATAAATCTGATTTTAGCTTGCTACCTTAGACAAATTAGTCCTTATTTATATCAGCTATTTAACCACTATTGTAGGTCAAAGACTACCAACAACTTTCGCCAACATTATCATCTAGATTATCACAGGATTCTTAATTTACACCACGGACAAGGTCATGGTAAGCGAAGAAACACCTCGTTATTATGCTGTAGATCAATCATTATTTGTAAAGAATAGTCAACCACTACGATACGAATATGTTAATGACCAGCAACAGTGGATCCCTTCTATTTTCATCTTAACATCATCTACAGCTATACCACGCTTTATTATCTTCCTACATGTTCACACTTTTATCCTTCAAATCTTAATGTCATGGATATCAATTTATTGCTCATGGCAGCAAAGTGAACAACTTGCTCTATATTAAATAACCAACGTATTATTTGCATCATAATTGTTACTTCAATAATCTATGCGTATTTCGCGAGATAAATGGCAACACTTACCGCAGTATTAGCTTACAAGCATTAATAAAATTGAAGATCAGAAAAAAAGAATAATAATACAATGAAAACGGCTAGCATAATTAATTTGTAAAGAAGAAATCAATTATTGTACCATCCAATTTATGCGACGTAGCCCAACATAGAAATTATGACTAACTAGTATTTCATACTATTCCCATTAGTGTGGTAAAAGCAATACGTTTATTCTACTTTCAAGTGCTTGTTTATAGCCATTCTACATTAAAGTTAAATACTACAAATTCACTTGATGCCGTCCATACTCCAGATGTAACCACCAGGATGTATGAACAATACGTAAAAACAATTTCCGATCGTAAAATCAAATTGTATACCAACATGAGGTAGTTTAAAGTGAGCCAAATCAAATCGTAATGTATCTGATTGATCATAAGTTATAATTCGATGGATAATAATGAATTATCTATAATTATCAGCTATCATAAAATAAAGAAAAGTATGTACGCGTAGGTACTGTATTCGATATTAATAACAAAAACTCACTGTTAGCTTATAGATTAGTTCGAATCTTTACAAATGAGTACTAGTCCTATTTGAAATGAATGCCATTGTAGTATCAGAATTTCTTGCTAATTGTTAAAATAGGCCACAATCTTTCAGGTTATTCTTGATAATAACATCGGTTACTGCATCAAATACAAATTGAATATTGTCCGTATCAGTAGCACAAGTGAAATGGGTATAAATTTCTTTAGATTCTTTCTTTCTGTTTAGATCTTCAAAAACAGTCTGAATGTACGAAGACGCTTCCTGATAATTATTAGCACCTAAAAGTTACGAATACCGTTAATATTATGCCCCAATTGATGATAATTTACATCGTATCATCAAATAAATAAAGTCCCGTAGCAAATAATTCTCCTTTCTTTTAGAAGATAAACAGATTAAGCAAATTGAAGCGCAAGTTACGATACAATTCACGCATAACGGCAACTACGGATGTAAAATATCCAATATAGCAAACTCTATTGCCGGCTATGCTGCTATTAAACAATTTATTTGCTACATTTGAAACTTTTAATAAAGTATAAAATCAGAATGCAGTAATTTAAAATAAAATTTATCATTAATACGGTATAGTATCTTTGCATCATATTTAGTAGTGAGGCATAAACGATTAAACTCCAATTTAAGAATTTGACTATGCAATATCTTAAATCTGTAGTTTATCCAATACCAATACTAAATATTAAATTAATATTTCGTGATTATATTATAGCTGCTGCCATACGGTATTATAAACTGATTGAAGTCAAGTAAAGATTACCGGATTGATATATAATGAGTGTATACAGCTACAGACAGTATTTACGTGTATTAACTTATAAAAGTAATTATTATTTGCAACGCTCAGAATTTCCTCAACCCACAATTATGGCGATCCAAACACTTTGATTAACATTGTAATCAAGTCTAAATGAAATAAAATAAAGATAGGTATACATTTAATCTAACATAGTTAATACTGTACCACTGTATTCAGGAAAGCATAATGTTAGTGGAGATACAGCTATCTTTTGCTGAAACAGATCTTTCTTGTTCAAAAATAAGATTATTGAAGTTTCTTCAAAGAATTGATTGTTGCAAATTGAATCAAATAGCCGCATACTTTCAACCATACGATTCTAATAATGCAAAGATAATAAATCACTTCGATGAGTATCATATGGTTTAAATTGATATTGACAACGTAATAATAACCTAACAGCTAGATCTAATCGATAGCCTATTAGCTTATCTATCGGTGACATTCATATACCTGTTTTGTAGATTAAGAAATCTACAATACTTGATATATATATATATATATATCGACACCTTAACTATTAAATCTCACTGTTACCAACTTCTCTTAAAAAAGGATAGAGCACATTTAAATCTTTCAAGAAATTACTAAATGGTAGAGTGCCTTTTACTTCATAATGATTACAATCTTTTTGGCAGTACAAATTTTTAGCAAATAATCCACAAAGTACCACTCAAACAACACTAACTCTGATTGTAGTCAAGTAAATCAGCTATAAATTATATGTGGAATTATGCAATGGTTTAGGTATCGTAGGCTGAACACGACAGTAAGATACAGCAAAAAGAATTGAAGATTATGAAGAAAGTTAATCTTTCCAAATCGCTTCAGCATATTTTAATTCAATGAAAGCCTAAACCCTCCCTGAAATCAATATCCTACCAATGTAATACAATAAATGAGTATACTTTTATCGGTATAATATTGAAAAATCAACAAAACTACGCGTATTATTGATATACATCTTTGAATAATCTAAAATATAAATTTCATACATTGTTAATGCGAAATAAATAATCTACAGTAAAATATTACCTTGGACTGTGGTATTATAAGCTAATCGTACAATATTGCACTTTTACAGTATAGAAATTAGAAAGTGCTATAACCCTATCAAGTTACGATACTAATCTTAGTATCTAATTTATTGAAAAATCTCTCCGAATTGGCAGTTGTATCTAAGCCTAAAATAACTATTATTCTACGGTATACGTATATGTGTTGTATCTTTTACTCCAATTGTTCATACTTTTATCATAAAAAAGAATCATTTATGCCTTGCGTATGAGTACAAGAGTATTATTATAGCATCTTCAATCATTATAATGGACGGTCAATTTTCACGCAAATGATTTATTATTTTTCATTTAATAGGCTTAAGGGCATAAATAATATTTACGGTGTGTATTTACTACTTCGTACTTTAGATAATGTAGTATAGAAAAACAACATTGCAATTATATTTACATAATAGCTAAGGTCGAAAATTTATTTCATCAACGCATGATGTTTAAAAGATAAATCGTGGTCTTAAACTATAGTAGCTGTAGTAAACACAGAAAATTATCTCAGCCTTTATAAACTTATAGATACGGCAATTCTTGATATACACGATCAAATTGACTATATCAACTGATCCGATATGACCTGATTACATGATCTGAAATTAAATTTTCAGTAATATCGTGACGATTAAAGAAAGCTTCTAGGCTAATACTATAGAAAATAATTATCGATCAAGCTCTGAATAATGTCAGTGTTCCAATCTCTCGTTATAAGTTAAATATTTGTAACTCTACTTGTAAATTTAACTTACCATTTCTTCATCTTCCGCCAGTTTTAAATCATATGCGCTCAATGAAACACAAAATATTATGGCTGTTACACCTTCAAAACAATGAATCCACTTTTTCCGTTCGCTTCGCTGGCCTCCAACATCTACCATTCTAAATTATTTGCATATTGTTAATGACTATGATAATATTTATGAAAAAAACATCGTAAATACCATAAAGTATAGTATTGAGTAAAAACTGATAACAGTATTACGGAAACAAGAGCATGCTTATCAGTGGATTATATAACTATTACAATCTCTAATTGCTTCTTAGAAAAAGCAAATTGACTAGGTTAAGTAATCTACTATGATCGTTTGGAAAAGTAATTACTTAAAACGAAAATCCCTGAAAGAAAATTGTGTCTCTACAATTCCGGTTGTTTTCACTCTTGTCCTTAATACGTCTTGTTGGGTCGGAATATAATTTGACGTTCCCAGGCGATCGATATCATTCAAATAACTAAATTATATTGCAAGTATTCATCAAATCAATCAACTTAATTAATCTAGTTGCTAAAAAGCATGAACATGTCGTAAAAGACAATTAATCTAATCTTTTTCGTGGATAAAATACCAAGAGATTAGTCATATTTACGCATATTTCTTAATTTATATATTAAGCATGGCGATATCGTCATAGAAAAAACCGGGCACAATTTTCAATGAGATTTACGAATGTTCATTTCATAAAAATATAGAGAGTTTAGAACTTACTATCCTGCAGAATCATTCAACTGGTATTCCCTAGATCGCTTGAAAGACTCTTGGATTCCATTATCCGCCCAAATAGTCTTCATAAGAGTCAGTAATTTTTTACTTAGTTCAACACTGTCGCCTTGGCGTTCAATCATACTAAAATATTCCTTAGATAAATCCTATTGCAAACCGAATGAAGTATAAGGAAAGGATTTAAAGACAAATATCGATGCATAAGCTTCAAATTTGTCATATTTATTATTTATTCCTAGGTATCCTATCTAATTGGACTTGATACCTGTTAATAGCACTAAAAGAAATATTGTAATTGATAAACATGTTAAGGTTAGTACTGTATAAATTAATATCAGTAAGGAAATAAAAAAATTACTATATAACAATAAAGCTCTTTAATAAGAAATTTTCTGGTTAGAGTGTTGATAATTAATTGATAAAGAACAGTATCAAAATAAATGTATGCATATTCTTTATTTTATTTAATTTCCATCAACTAAAATAATTACTGTCGTGAAATGCATCGTATATATAAAATTATCTGTCACTTTTGTTAAGTTACTGAGTAGTTTCTTTTAAATGTAAAGCTAGAAACGAATCAAGAAATTTATAAGCTAAGCCGGTATATTTAATCAATAATTGTAGCATAGAATTATTTCCTAGCTCTACCGAAATATTTTTAACCCAGTAATAGTACAATAAATAAAAACAGCAGCATTTAACTTTATGCCTTGAATTACTTATAAATCCGTATTTCAAAGAATGACGATAATTTTATAGAAGCTTACAGAATGATTATAGAATAATTATTACAAGATATATGAACATAAAATTGGTTATACCTTAAGTGATGGATTTTCAAACGGTATACCTAAGGGACCGCAAGCTCGAATAATTGTCGCCAACGATTGAACAGTATTATTATAGACGACTGGCCTGTATTGCACGCAATCCTGTTCACTGTAGCCTTTTTCATGGATTATTCTATTTTTAAACAATAAATCAGTAACGTAATTTATTGGATGTCACACAAATAATGACATATTGCGATTAATAAATTCGCTATGTTGCAGAATATGAAATACTTTCTACAGAAAGAATACTACAAAAGTAATGACTAGATGATAGCCGCTATGGCTACTGTCATGGTTGGCTGATGGACCGAACCCAAATAACAGTTCATGACAACCAGAAAAGAAATACTGGTCTATGTATCGTTGATTATTTAATATATGAACGTATATACATAATAAGGTAATTGCAGTTTCGCCATTGTCATATTTTTTATATTAACTCTCATTAGATATAACCTAGTACTGTTTAAGAGTTATAAAACGACTTTTAATTGCATCTTAACATAAACGGTAATTATTACCTCATTTGCTTAACGATAGTGCTTTTACCCGATTCTCCAGCACCTTCATTAGACAAAATTATAAATAAGGTTTAAGTATAAAATATGATTTAGTTATGAATGTTAAAGATTTATTCTATATTGAATAATTATTTCAGTTGAATTATTTATACATGTAGCTGTATCATCTTGGGTTCTGAAGATGATTGACAGCTACATAGTAATTAAACTTATTTGATAGTTAAATAGACTAAAGTCTTTTACATTATACAAGATACAATACATGAATTATATCATCTTGTAGAAACACATTTTTATTTACGAAAATATTTGATAGGAAATGCATTCATTTTCGAGGATGAAGCACTAAATTAGTTAAATTCACTATTAATTTTATCCTAGAAAATAATAGAAAATATTTAGTTTCTGGCAGATACAATGGAAATCTTAATGGAAATAATATTCATGATCAACGATTTCAATACGGTATTGTGATATCCACGTAATAATTAGAGTCTTTAGAATGATTTAGGGGCACTTTCGTTACTTTAAAATTTCAACAATAGATAAATTGATAGCAATATTAATACCATCAATTAAAAAAAAGTGTAATAAAATGCATGCTGGTAACCGATTTAATGATCTATTGCATTTTACAACACTTAACTTTTAAAATTAAGGTTTAAAATAAAATCCGGATTTTAGATATTATTGTGTTATAACGTATTTGCAAGGATGGAAGGAGAAGAATGAGCAAATTTTTATTTTCTATAACATAAATAATTCGAATCTACCTAAATGAAGATACACCAATTATACGCCTACATTATGACAGAATCGAAATCTTATCCTGTAAAAACCTATCGGTATTATGGCCTCTCGTCATTATTGTATATCAAATAAATTTCATACAATCGTCATCATCTTTATATACTTTTCTTAATTCTAAGGTTCGATTACTTGACCGTACTTTACTATTTAGGCAACATTGCCGAAGGAGTAAAACTTCAAGTTAGCAATTGCAATGTTTACGCCTCCACATAACTATTTTCTTTTGTGCACTATGCTTTATGAAGTTGCATTATACATCTTTTTAAGTCAACATTAAACTCTTACATTTTAAATTTATTTAAAAGAAATTAATTTATCAAGAATAATACCTTAGTGTGCTATCTAGATGTGCAGGTTTAGCAAGTATATATACATTTACATATTGTATGCTTTTTTAATGCATAATTGTGGGCTATATGTGGACATATACATTAATGATAGAAATTGTAATCGCCGGATATCATAAAAGTTGGACTTAATTAGACTTAATCAAGCTTACAGTGTATACTTTTCTGTTAGTGAAATAAGATTCTTGCTACGTATAATATAACTTAAGAAGTTTGTTAATTAAAATATAAAACTTTCTTAACTGTAGTGCCAAAAAACACATAACATAAAAAAAATAAGACTATAAATTTATACAGCATGTCACTGCAGTAATTATTGTAAATTATCAGCGCATCAAGGACAATATCGTAATTGGCATATCTGTGAATAATACTAATTATTTGCTACCGGACACGAAGAATAAGTTTTATGAAAATTGTAATGCATTTCACCATGGAATACTTTGTAGCCAGCACTAACTTTGCTCCCAAAACTATTAAAGTTTTAAGTAAAATATCAGGACTAGTATTCTTACAAACAACGTAATTATATAGGATGATTAAATCTTTATATTTGATAGGGATCATCTATTTAAATAATGATAAAATTCCAAGTACATATGCAAGTATTAATATTCATTTATATTCATTTCGGAAACTGATATTTCCATGGCAACCAGCAGAATATCTTAAACTTTACTAATTATATAAAATGTTACTGCTAGTATTTTACAGATAACAGAATCTTAATTATCCTTGATACACCGTATGATATTTTAAAATAACGAGAAACATATCAAGTCAATAAAAATTTGATCCAGATAGATAGTTATAAGTATAATGATTGGATTGTGAAAGTGCAAGAAGTAAAAAATAGATTTACTTAATTAGCTTCGTTCAAATCTTGTTTTATCCGTTTTTTGGATAGTAAATGAATCAGTTTAAATAAGATTATGGGTTGGGTAGCTTCAACAATATTCACTTATGAGTCTTAATGATATTGCCAATTAGTTATCAAATTTATCACTAATCATCACATACATATCCTTTAGTAAAATCTATCTATAAAACAATTTTACCGCTTTTGGTGTTATTTTTTTTTAAACGGGCTGTTTCACAATGCTAGTTATTGAAACAATTTTAATGATTTTGTTCGTATTTTATAGATAATATTCTATTTATTATTGTCGTGCTGTTTTCGCTCAAATAGTTAAATTTTCTTACAGTACTAAAGTATCTTGTTTAAACTGGATGGTAATAAGTTATTATGATTACTATATAACGATTTAATAAAGCATGATAAAAGCAAGAACATCATCAATTTAGTACCTAACAGAAGCAATTTTACTTCTTTAGCTGATACATCGCCGGAGGCTTTCAAATTTTTATCAATTATTTTACTTCGTTCTGCTGCGGCTCTTTCATCTTTACTTACTAAGCAGCCCATTGGTAAAACTATTTAAACAAATGCTTGTAATTCTTTCTGCTAATAGCCTGATAAACCAATTTATAGTAAGATAAAAAAGGAGAAATCTTATTAGTGTAATGGATAAGTGAATCTATGCTGTTCGGGCAATGATAATGCTGACAAAATTATTAGAATAATTTAAGAATGTTAATATAAGCATGGCTGCTGATCGTAGATTAATATCAATTTGCGTAAGTAAAAAAATGAAACATTAAAAAGTTTAAATATTAAAATAATGAATTGAGAGCCACTTTCGTCTCTTTACTGCAGATTTGAAATGACGTAGAGCTACCTTATTAACATTTCTGTTCGACTTTCTAAACACATACGCATAACACATAACAAAAAATAATGCAAATTAATTTATGAAGGATATATTGTGAAGGTATTTTAGCAAAATTGGGTAAAATTTAGTCAAAGTTAAAGTCAATTAATGTCCCAAAAAAAAATTACAATGAGAAAAATTCATTTATAATTCAGTTAGCTACATAACTACTTTGGAAGATATGATCATTATAATGTGTTGCTATCCATTACCAATAAAATAATCGGAGTTCCATATTACTTGCTTGATGTAGAGTAATTAATATTTGGGTAGATAGCATTAAGCGATATTGATATTATTGCTATCATCCACTAATAGTCATCACGCAAGAAAAATCAATATCTATATGTGCAATGTAAAAATATGGTAAATTTTCGATGTCTAGTTTATTTATTTGCAACAAGATTATTATTAGCATCAATGTAAAACTATACAGAGTATAATCATTTTCAAATATCAATTTTCTTACCTAGTGCACTTAATAAAACTTTACGAGCGAGATAATATTTTGAGATCTTTTTGCATATGCATAAAATTGGTATTACAAAGCTTATCACGATCAGATTCGTCATGTAATATTTGCTAATGCAATACTAGGTGATGACTTTAAATTCTAATCCAAGATTAGACTGTGATATATTGACAGCATCAAACGTCTGAATCGAAGTTGAGTATATTTGGAATAAGGAAGCAACCGAATAAGAGAAACAATAGGGTAGATCTAAGCTAATACGTATTGGACAAAACAATAAACAAATAAATTCACATCCACCTGCTTAGTAAAATATTAATCAAGAGTGACCAATCACGTGGTTAATAGCTAAAACAGAACAATAATGTATATTTCTATTGATTTAAGTTATTTATTAGGCTTTCAATTAATTTCCAATGTCGTCGAAAATTTTAATAGATAATGGTGATGGTTATAATGGAAAATGTACCTATCATGATAGCCACTCTATTCAATTTTTTATTTAAATTTTTAGTGTTCGCTTAGTGAATAGCTAACAAATTGCCGGTTGTAGCTTCAACCGATTATTATCAGCAATAAATGTTTGATTTCTCCGCATAATTTAGGTGGATTTATGATATGAAGGGCCGTATAGACCTAAAGATATCGCTAACTAAGAATTAATAGTATAATTTCAGCCATCTTTTATTATCTGTTTATAGTACTTCTACAACCAGTTACTCATACTTATAATTTATTTTAAGCATCAGTTAAGAATTTTTAATCTTCAATAATCAAAATAGAGAATATTTATAATATTTACCGTTATGTTACTATATTTATACTGCTATAGATTTTGGTACGTAGCCAAATGCGATTGCAAAGATTTTTCAACTACTTTAACGGCTACTACCGTTAGCACAATTTTGGTATACGTTATAATGGAATAAGATACCGCAGAAAAGCTACTGGTAGCATTGTTACTTTAAATTCCCTACATTCAAACATTAATCTTAATCGATCAATTTTAGGCAAATTAATGCATCCACTGCTTATTTGCTTGTGTTTGTTCCCTGTCTTTACTATCTAATTTTAAAATAAGAAAGCAAGTATCACTTATTATGCTAATCCTGAGTGAAACCAGAATATAAAAAACTAAATTAAACTATCCTCATAAAAACATCTAATAAAAGTATTATTTCTTGAAAAGTAATCCGCTTTATAGCCTAGCTATATTGATTCTCTTACCTTGCATTAGATTTGTATAAAAGTAAACGCAGCCTAAGTAAAAATATTGTGTTAGGCTTCACTCTTTTAAAGTGATAGGACATTGAAAGTTGAAATAAATTTACCATATTCTATTAGCAACTTATCCTATTTCGAATAAACCGGATATTATTTATAAAATCTGGCTTACATCGAATTATTCTGTTGTCCTCTTTTACATTATATTATATTATTTAAGCTATTATATCATACTGTAGGCATAAGAATAACTAAATTACCGTAAGTGCTACTTTTAGATCCAAACTATCCAGTAATATTGGCTATAGATGAATCAGCTACTAAAAAAATATCTTCAAATGAGCTATCCTTATTCATTACGAATTGTGATAGCCAATGATATATTTGCTTGTTGATACCAGATATTGGCTTTAAAGCAATCATAGATGGGAACAAAATAAGTAAAGGTGAAAATTCGGGATTGTCTTCTATCTGTTAAATGCGTAGCTTTCGTGGTACAAACCACCGTAAAGCGTAAATGACTAAGTTTAGTGGTTAAAATTTATATACTGTATAAAGATAAATAATAATGACTTACAGTAACTACGGTAGTTTTTATTTTGTTACAGTAAATTATGCTGTACTGTAGTAAGAGTTCTCATACGGAAACTAATGTTAATTGATTATAGTGTTATGTCTTGTAACGCTTATGATGAATATCCTGAAGATATTCAATTATAGGTGATACTATAAATAATTCTGTGTATGCACTACTGTAATCTAATTACCTAGAATCATTCAGTACATATTTAAGATTATGAACAATTTCTGTATTAATTTAGCTATCAAATATGAAGTAAATTTCATGGACTGGTATAACAAATGCATGATAGCTGTAGCTGAAGGGGTATTTAAGCTTCGCAGATAATTGTATAAAAGAAGAGTTCTATAGTTGTCAAACGTAGAAGCAAAGGTGTCTAAATTCTTGTGAAATAGTTCTAGTTAAGGGATACTGAATCCCGGAAACTATAGTAATTTAGAGATTTGTTTTAGGTTATCTTCACCGCGAGTTTGGTTTGTGATTGTGACAGTAGCTTTAGCAGATCGAGTGACTACGGCGCGGAAATTGATATCGTCATTTATTTTCAAAAATATCATCACTTAGACTAATTAATTATAATTATTGTCTGCATTTTTGGGGACTCAACCAGCTCTAACTTTCATCTCATAATAGCTATAAATATAGGTAATTATAGGTGTTATGAATGCGTATAGATATTTTATATTCTGGGAATGTAATTCTAATCTGTTCCATTAGTCAATTTCGTTGAGTCACGGATGATTTGATCAAAACATAAATGGAATTGTAGAAATTTTATCGATGGTTCTGTTCCTTAACTTGATCTACCATAGCGGTTTTCACATTACGGAATAATCACGGAGTTAACTTAAAATTATATGATAATCTTTATTTATCAGTTGAAAATCAAGACAAAATTAATTACCAGCATTTTATGATGATCTATTGATCTTATAGCGATCTTTCTACCTTATGCGAACCTCACCCACTTTCGTTACCCTTGCTTCTGAAGTTGCAAATAAAGCCAAAGAATTGTTAAGATTGCTACATTAGCAACACATACAGAGCTTGATCTTTGAAGTAATCAACCAATGATGATAACTGTATACGAGTATTAATTGCAAATGTTAGCCTAAACTGATGTCTGTATTCTATCCAAGTTAAATTCGTAATGGATACTACTGGGAGTCGTCGCCCTTATATTTATTGATAGAGGATGCAGAATTGAGCATTAATGACTAGAACCTTTCTTATTTGATCAAGACTAAAGTGAAAATCACTGCAAGAAGCTCCCCTTCTTAGTGATTTGGCTTGAAATTAATATAGCGATTTAATAAAAGGATCTCTGACTTTCTTTATAACTCCGACAAGATTATCGTTATTCACAGGATGCAAGTTGCCTTGTCAGCTGGATTAAGTTTGAACAGTTTTGCAGTGCCAGAAAATTGTTAATGGAATGAGTACCAAGCCTGTTTATAAGTAACACGTGCTCCTAGCCGGCAGTCTAGCGCGTAGTTTTTATCGGGATTAAAAGTCAAGACATTTAATTTGTTATACCTTAATTGTAGCTCAAGTAATTCGACGTACTAACTTGTCTCAGTTTTATGTCACGATAAAGTCATATTGGGTTTCATAATGTGGAGCTTTTACTGTTCTCTATGATAAAATTGGCATCACTCACCTATATCAGCTACTGTAGTATTACAAAAGCTTAACGGTTAATTATTTCTTGATTGCAGTATGAATAATTTAATAGATCTTAGTATCATATACTATATCATTTCTTTGATTTAGATTCAACTAAACAGTTTAAGTTACGTAAGAAGAGAAGATGATACGAAATTTCAGATTTTATACATATACAGTACGTCCTCTAGAACCAACTACAAAATTTAGTATAGTTTTAATAACATAATTTTGTTAAATTTTACACACAACAGTGGCCATATTATCTTTAAAGGTAATCACTGATGGTCTTAGAAACAAAAAACAACACTATGACAAAATACCTGTAGGAAAAAATAAAAATGCATATAATTTTTTCTATCAGTTCAGTTTTGATCTTATGAGGTAATAATTTCAAGATTTAGTATATTTGACTAAACGCTCAAGAAATTATTAAGAAATAATACCTTGAGAAAGTTAAATATTTATATTTCAGCCTTTCTGTTTTTATTACCAACCCTTTTTATGCCTTATCTTAAAAGTGTTACTCTGGAAACTTTATGAAATACCCCAATTATCAAAATGGCTTAGTTTATATTTATCAAATATACCTGTTAGTCCAAATTACTTTACGAAAAAGCTAAAGCAAGGCTTCTTATTATTTATAGTCAATGTATTAATTTAAACTTTCAAATAGATGAACCGTAATTAATTTCAAAAATATCTTAAAGTATATATGCATATATGTTTCTGCCTCAGTAACAGAATATTTGACGACTAAATGAGCAAGTTGATTCAAATTGTCATAAATATAAATCCTTGTCATATTCTCCATTATAATCTTTAAGTTAAAGCAGCCAATTCATTAAAATATAGTTATTTTTTTATGTCCGACTCGGAATGCACCACTGTGTCTAATAATAAATATCATAAGCGTCAAATTGATCATGTGCTCAATAATGCGATTATTACATATACAACCAATTTCTTTGACTACTACTTTTAGCTTTCAAGAAGACAACTAGAACAATGGCGATATTATTGGAATAGTCTACATCTGCTAGGAACAATCAAAGTAATTTCATTCGATTTTATCTTTAATTGACATAAATACTAAGCTAAAATAAGTATTAGAAATATAGAAATATAGGAAGATCGTATTTAATTTAAAAAAAATCTTTATGTCTCAATCCGATGAACAATAACATCATTATAATAAAGTTAAGTCAAGGAAAACGGAATTAAGTTACTCATTAAATAGATAGAAGAATTAGAGCAACGACATAAAAATTATAGCAGTTGAGAATAGCTGTAATATTATAATAGTAAACTGCAATTGATCAACTTATTTATCCACGGTTCGCCTATTATTTGTAATCGAGTAAATCATAGAATAGATAGCAAGTAGACTGTTTCCTATATCATGATGAGAATACGACTGTATGAGCTTTGGAATACCGATACTTTAACGATTTCGATCCGAAAATGATATGATTGAATAAAGATACTGTCCGCATTAAATTATTTGAAAGAGCTTTACTGCTTATTTGCCCTGCTGAAGATGATGTTATAAACTATCCTGGCTTTCTTTTCTCTACGTTCTCCTTATCCAAGTCTTGAATAAGTCGACCTATGACTTTTAATATTCTCCATCTCTGTTGATTTTAGAAAGCAAGTTAAAGTGAAAATCTAAAGATATCACTGAGGGTGATATTAGAACTAGTTGTAATAATGTCACGGTACGAATTACCGTAAAGAAATAGCTATCTAAATTTAGTTAATATATTATAGTGATAATATATTACAACTAGTTACTTACAATAGGAATTACTCTAATTATAAATGTGTTACAGTAAATTTAATGCTGTGTTGTAATGTGCACTAAAATGATTCTGTGAATGGACATATTGTAGTCCGACTGTGAAGAATTAGTTAGTAGATGTTCTCACTTAAGTATTTTTTTAAGATGACTTGTGAATGTTAGCTGCTGTAGAAGGGTGTATAAGCCCGTCAGATAGTTGAATAAAGCAGTTCTCAATTGTCTAGTTGAGTTTAACGTAGAATCAAAGGCGTCTAAATTCTTGTGAGTAGGGATACTGAATCCCGGAGACTATAGTAATGTAGAGATTTGTTTTACGTTATCCTTGTCACGAAGCTGGTTTGTGACAAATAATTAATAAGATACACAGTAGATATTTCTGGTTCTCCTACTATCTCCAAATACTTATCAACATTAATTCCCGTGACAACTATGAATTTTTTCCTTCAGTTTTGCAGCAAATATGATATAGACTTGACGCATAAAGGATAGAATAGCGAATTCTCTTTATTGCGAAAAGTAACTCGCTCTTATACCTTCTATCTATATCCACGAGCAACTATATAACGTACCAGTATCTATATATACGTGAAAATTAATACTAATAAACGGCACAGTTGTCGTATATTCTTGGGCCTTAATTCATATCACTTTATGTTCTAATTTAAAGAAGCGGTAGAACACGCATATAACACGAGCCAATCATGATTAGAACTTGATCTGAACTTCAAGCTGTCATATAAATCCGGTGTCTAACTGATTCACTTGTTCTTGCTGAAATACTAATTTGTTTCATAGGCTATAACTTTACAGCTAGCTATCACTGTATACGATCAATATAACGTATTTATACTTAACGGCGATCTTCGACACCGTCGAAATACGCTAAATTGGTTTAAAATTTCTTGGCATATTACATTTATCATTATGCTGCAGTACAATATTACATTGTTGAAGTTATTCTAGTTTCTACTGTCAGTAATTGTCTATAATTCAATAATTAACATTTTTGGAGAATTCTGATGGTGAATATAAAATAATGGATAACTTATATATTGTTGACTAATTGTCCATTTTGTCAGATCTTTGCCGTTGTTACTGGTCATTTATTTACAAATTAATAAATTCTTGCTTAGATAGTGAACAAGAAATAATAACAAAATTTTTATTTCAGGTTATTTCATTTGACTTGATATAAACTGAGATATACTGAGAAATCTTATATAATATGTTGCTTGAAATTGCTTAATTAAATAACTGAAAAATAGCTTCGTGGATCGAATTAATATCAAAACTTTTTATAATCATTTTCACTTTATAACCTTTTTGTTAATGATACAGTATTTCATCGTTAAAGGTAGATATATTTAATATTCACAATAAGAAGTAATTGAAATGGCCAATGTAACATAACTTAGACAGAATATATTATGTAATCGCGTATAATCTTAAGTATCTTAGCATAATAGTTAAGGCCTAGTAAGGAATTTTAACGAGACATTCTGTCATTACTGCATACGATATGTTTTAGGAATATCATCCTCTAGGTATCCTAGTACAGGTATCTATGAAAAATGTTACTAGTATTTGTGATTAAATGCCTCAAAAATAATATAATAAGAACAATATACAACTTCTTATTAACTTGTCACATTTTAAACTTTGCGACAAAGAAATATAAAGTAAAAGACTATTAGTAACGACTGACTTAAACGCTCTTTTACTAAACTTTAAACACACATAGCAAGGTACCGTAAAGATAGAAATTTTATTAGCATAGACACATCTACAACTTTTTACAATACAGCTCAACTCAAATATTCTCGTTTACATTGGAAGCGTCTAATTTTTAAAATGACAACAGCATTACAATTATACCTTTCAAGGATGGCTGTCTCGAACTGAGATGTTCCTTATATAACTTTTCTATCAGTAAATATTTTTAACCTATTACTCATACTTAATCTTAATCTAAGCATGTATGTTGTCTAGTCCAACTATCATTAGCTAGAAATTGAATCATTTTACTACTATCTACACTTAATAAGAATCAATATCAAATATGTAATAAAATATCACAATAATATCAACGTTAAGCCATTACTTATCTTACCTAGCACTACAAATATGGATATTTTCCGTATTAGCTACTAATGCACTGCTAAATATCCTAACGGTAAGATAGCCCCGTAATATAACTCTGTTTTATTATACTAATTCGTTCTTTTAGTAGGAATATCCACTCTATCTTAGCGGTGTTAATATAATTTACTGTACATACACGCATATACGTCAAGTTACCAAGTTATTTGCCGGCGTTGAAATCTTTAATACACTGTATGGATTGTTTATATTGCTCTTCCTTTACTGACATAGTTTGATCTAATTTTGACGATACCTAAGCATGGTAAAAGCATCACGGCTAGAATGCTATTTATTGTCGTGTGTACTATTGATACAGTATATCCTTCAATAAATGCTAGCACCACCTTGATACCTTGGCTTGAAAAAGAAGATTAAGCTTGGGACTGCAATACAGTATCACCCTGTCACGGTACGAACTACCGTGAAGAAATAGCTATCTAAATTTGGTTAATATAATATAGTGATAATATATTACATCTAGTTCCTTACAATAGGAATTACTCTAATTATAAATGTGTTACAGTAAATTTAATGCTGTGCTGTAATGTGTACTGAAATGATTCTGTGAATGGACGTATTGTAGTCCGACTGTGAAAAACTAGTTAGTAGATGTTCTCACCTAAGTATTTTTATAAGATGACTTGTGAATGTTAGCTGCTGTAGAAGGGTAGTAGGTTTAATGCATGAGATTACAGCATTGTTGGTCAACATAGCCAAAATAGGCGTTATCTGGTAAAATTATTAATAAAAAGTGGCATAATTATATTGGGCTATAGACTGCATAAATAGAATATGAAAGTTATTATTGGTTAAGCTGAATTAGCTGAAGGTGTCTGTGGATCGAAATGATTAATATTGCAACCCATTTGACAACAACTAATGAAATATGTTTTCTAGAATCCATGTCCTATTTTTAGAAGCAGTCTAAAATTTTGCCGTTAATGAACGCATCAAGATCTTGATACGTTAATACTGTATCTTGGTGTCACGGTACGAACTACCGTGAAGAAATAGCTATCTAAATTTGGTTAATATAGTATAGTGATATTATATACAACTAGTTACTTACAATAGGAATTACTCTAATTATAAATGTGTTACAGTAAATTTATTGCTGTGCTGTAATGTGTGCTGAAATGATTCTGTGAATGAACATATTGTAGTCCGACTGTGAAAAACTAGTTAGTAGATGTTCTCACCCAAGTATTATTATAAGATGACTTGTGAATGTTAGCTGCTGTAGAAGGGTATATAAACCCGTCAGATAGTTGAATAAAGCAGTTCTCAATTGTATAGTTGTTTTAACGTAGAATCAAAGGCGTCTAAATTCTTGTAAGTAGGGATACTGAATCCCGGAGACTATAGTAATTTAGGGATTTGTTTTACGTTATACTTGTCACGAAGTTGGTTTGTGACACTTGGATGTTAATACTCGTATTCTAATTAAAATATTCAGCTATTCCATTATTCTATTTTATACAATTTTACGTAAACAAGTTCATCAAATCGAACCCTTAAAAGTGTACGAGTAATAGCATTGACTTTGAGCATTTTTATGTTATTGACGAGTATTTTATCCCGAGAACATAACCTTGAAATTCTCCGATGAAACAGAGGTAGACAATAAATAGTATCTGTTCTGCAACTTATAAAATTCATAATTTGGCAATGGGATGAATTATTCCATCTTCAATTATCGGTTTAATTATGTAACAAGCTATTCTATATAACAGTTAGTCTGATTCAATCTGGCATTAGTAGAATCTTACTAAGAATTGTCACAAACCAGCTTCGTGACAAGGATAACGTAAAACAAATCTCTAAAATCTGCGAATTCAGTATCCCTACTCACAAGAATTTAGACGCCTTTGATTCTACGTTAAACTCAACTAGACAATTGAGAACTACTTAATTCAACTATCTGATGAGCTTATACACCCTTCTACAGCAGCTAACATTCACAAGTCATCTTATAAAAATACTTAGGTGAGAACATCTACTAACTAGTTTTTCACAGTCGGACTACAATATGTCCATTCACAGAATCATTTTAGTGCACATTACAGCACATAATTAAATTTACTGTAACACATTTATAATTAGAGTAATTCCTTTTATAAGTAACTAGTTGTAATATATTATCACTATATTATATTCGCCAAATTTAGATAGCTATTTCTTTACATTAGTTCGTACCGTGACAGAATC
>NW_002060955.1:871364-874438 GCF_000150275.1 Trichoplax adhaerens | reverse complement strand
TAAGAAATATATGCTGATAAAGCACTAAAGGAACATCTATGCGTATACCCCAAAATCCTTTCCTGCCACGATTGTAGTATAGATTCAATTGCTTCATCTGCAAGTCTTTGATCATTTGAGCAACTTTGATCGGCAAGTTACTATCCTAAAATTGATCAGAAATAAAGAAATCCATTCATCGCACTTTTGCTGAGTATTGGTTTTAAAAGCAAACAATAGCTGTGAATAATTTTATATAAGTCACAGTCAATCGACAATTGAGCAGAAATGCCAACAAATATATCATTCAGATGCATCATAATATCAAGCAATAGGTAACATTTAATATAGCAAATTTCAGTAACCTATTTATATTTTAAAAATGGCCATGATACATTGATTAATTAATCATAGATTATGTTCATTATGCATTCACGTGTGATAATTGATTAATAAAGTCCACAAGAACAAAAAGCCATTCCTAATTATTAAATACTTTAGTAAGTATAACAATTTAAGCTTATACAACACGGCGATTCAAATATTTCTAATCATGAAATGACACATAAATAACATATTATGGAAATAATCAATCCTATTGGTCCAAATATCTTGCCACATATTGAATAGCTACGCCTAGAATAACATCGGTCAGATATTAATTATCACTTATAATGCGTTGTCCTCAACAATGACAAGATAAGTTAAGTAGCAGCCAGCTCCCTTTCATTGCGCTATTGAATAGTCTATTCTTATCATGCCCTTCCTTTTAAGACCGTTAATTAATAAACAAATGTAAAAAGACCATTTTATTCATTTTCTCAACAAATTAGTTGCAGCATAAGCTATTTAGCTTGCTACTTCATAAAAAATAACGTCAAAATTCGGTTTTAGAAAGTGTTGATTGCTACTACTTTGCTATTTTATAACCATGTTGAGAGTAATTTTGGTCTCAGTAATGATGGTTCTTGCTATGAGCCCTTCCTGCTGTGCTCTTGATAAAATTGAGCTAGGAATTATTGGTTTATTTCCTAAAAGTGACCCTGAAAGCAAATTAGCAGCAGAGATGGCAGTCCAAGATATTAATAATGATCTGTCCATGCTGCCAATGGTTACATTCTTCCTTACACCTATCGAAGCTTATGTAAGTTTCAATTATGGTTTAGTAAACACAGTCCGAGCATTGATACTTTACATATTTTGCAGCATTTTTTAGTTATTTCGGTAGACATTCTAATCCTAGCCGTGATAAGAATTCCCATATGGTAACACTTACGGTGTTGTCATTTCTTAACTAACTAAAAATACTTAGAAATTATTTTAGTCTTTAAGTCTAGTTTATAAATGGTAATGTATTTGAATGGAAACAATTTGCATTTGCATTCCTTATTCGTACATTGCACCTCGAAAGTGTTAATCTAAACTATTTTCCGTCGAAATTTGATAAAATAATTATGCAAGAGTTCTCTTTGCATTGCGCTTTTCTCCAGTTGCAATAGTTACGATCAATTAATTCTGGAATCCTTAATATTAGCTCATATGGCTGTCTAACAGTATAAAAATTTGAAGTTTATATCTTGACAGAAAAGAATATTTAAGCAAAGTATCTATGGAACTTGAACACTTCTATTAAGTATACGCTAGGAAATATATTTAAGACTGTGCAACAAACATTCCTCAACGGTATCGGTTACTGATGCCAGCAACTACCAAGAAATAAATTTTTAAAATGTAAAAAGAAACGTAGACAGTTGATGATAAAATAGGACAAAAGGCGAGAAATTATTTGTTTCGGAATGATTTGTAAAACAGATACTACACTTGAGGCTGAACTACGTTAAGATGAAAGCATTTTATTCGCTATACGTAAATTGTACCAATTTTGTAGAAAGAATCTGCATTAACTTACGATAGCTATAAGATGGTAAAAATGAAGTCAATCTATCTTGGAATAGATAATGATAAATTGAGAAATAGAGCTTGGGTAATGGAAAAAATCTATAAGTGGTTTAATAGGAAGTCTAACTTAGAAATAACTTCATCTTGTCAACTATCATCATTTTTATGAGATCTACCAAGTAATGATACAGTATAGAGTTAATTTATAGTCTTTAAGAAAGAAGTAGGAAGTAAATAGAATTTGAATAAATCATACCTAATACACTAAGAAATGAACAAAGTGACTAAATAGTAAGAAAGTCATTTATCTTCTGAGGCTTCTTATTTTTGGCCGATATTACTCAGAGATAATTGAGATTTTCAGTATATTTCCCAAGGATTGTTATGAGAATATTCAACTATTGCTATATTCCTATTAACAAAAAACAGTCTACTTCTTTTACATGGGAATTCAACATCTTTCAGCATTTAAAGAACTTTCGATAAAGGATAAAAGTACTTTAGATTATGATTTGTTAGTTTACTCGTTCTCAAGGTAAATAATAGAAAATCGGAAAATAGACCACATTGAAATTAAATTGTGTCCAAGACTAAAATTTTCTTAACCATCATAATGTTTATCATGCTGTCTCTGATAATTTAATCGATGCTACGTTCGCTAATGTGCCTTGCACATTTTAGAATCGTTGCTAAGATCTTAAATTGGAATTATCAAGACAACGTGAAACAATTAGGTCATAACTAAAATTGGATATTTATCGCCATTAATCGTATAACTTCCTTTTTTTAATCATCCTGTATTTCCATGGGCTAATGCCAAAATGTGTCACAACGTTATTAGAATTACAAGCTACAACATGCCAATACAATTATAAAATAGTTTAATTTCATTCTTGACCAGAAGCTACCTACTCTACTTTCTTTGACTACCGTAACAGTAGCATTTCTATTCTATTCCTCTAATTGAATTTGGATTGTTTAATCATACTCGTATATCAATAGTAATTCATATTACAATAAGACGATAAAAGTGATATGTAGACACTGATTAGTGTGTCAATAAATCCAAAAAAGAAATTCAATTACATCTGTTATAGCATCTATTAAGTTGAATAGTCAAAAAGCTGGTTGCTTTTAAATATAACATGATCCAAGATGGAATTTGTTCTGACTTCACACCTGTCATTTAGTATTTG
>NW_002060955.1:870267-871314 GCF_000150275.1 Trichoplax adhaerens | reverse complement strand
CGCGTGTGTTTATAGAATAAAGTAAGTAATTGCTCAAGAAACGGTAAGACTCATATCGTGAAGAATAGTGTAATAATTAGTCAGTTGTCTGTGGAGATCAGCCGAGAAATCGAGTTCTCAAATACTTCTCTCATAGAAACTGAAAGTACTGGGAGAAATAGCCCAAGTTTTAAGTAACTACACTAGAGTTCTTTACTTTCCTTTGCCACAAGTGAGGGTTGTGACAACCTAATACACTAAGAAATGAACAAAGTGACTAAATAGTAAGAAAGTCATTTATCTTCTGAGGCTTCTTATTTTTGGCCGATATTATTCAGAGATAATTGAGATTTCAGTATATTTCCCAAGGATTGTTATAAGAATATTCAACTATTGCTATATTCTTAATTAACAAAAAACAGTCTACTTCTTTTGCATGGGAATTCAACATCTTTCAGCATTTAAAGAACTTTCGATCAAGGATAAATGTACTTTAGATTATGATTTATTAGTTTACTCGTTCTCAAGGTAAATAATAGAAAATCGGAAAATAGACCACATTGAAATTAAATTGTGTCCAAGACTAAAATTTTCTTAACCATCATAATGTTTATCATGCTGTTTTTGATAATTTAATCGATGCCACGTTCGCTAATGTGCCGTGCGCATTTTAGAATCGTTGCTAAGATCTTAAATTGGAATTATCAAGACAACGTGAAACAATTAGGTCATAACTAAAATTGGATATTTATCGCCATTAATCGTATAACTTCCTTTTTTAATCATTCTGTTTTTCCATGGGCTAATGCCAAAATGTGTCACAACGTTATTAGAATTACAAGCTACAACATGCCAATACAATTATAAAATAGTTTAATTTCATTCTTGACCAGAAGCTACCTACTCTACTTTCTTTGACTACCGTAACAGTAGCATTTCTATTCCTCTAATTGAATTTGGATTGTTTAATCATACTCGTATATCAATAGTAATTCATATTACAATAAGACGATAAAAGTGATATGTAGACACTGATTAGTGTGTCAATAAATCCAAAAAAGAAATCAA
>NW_002060955.1:851694-870217 GCF_000150275.1 Trichoplax adhaerens | reverse complement strand
AATAAAATTGAAATGATGTATATCAAGAATATTGCAATTGCCCTTCATTATTGCTAGTCCTCCTCTAGATGCTAACCTTTGAAATATGGTCTTTATTTAATTGCTAAACAAAAAATTGCCTAATATCAATAATTCAGTTAATCATTCATTAGCGATATAGATATACAACTACAATACGAAACGAAAGCAAAACTTTACAGCTGGAGATTATTACGATATTTTTTAGTTTTAGACTGAACAGTTTTTTGGAAATAGTTCTAGGTATCGCCCTAGACAAATTTCTTTGCCTGTTTATTAATCTATAAAAGAGCAAATTGTAATTATCAATAAATTATTTTGACATTTACCTTCGCGTATTTGGTAGAGAATTTAGCGTATCGGTAGGACCCAAACATAGATTGATATCGGTCACATCGATGCGAGATAGGTGTAGATTATATTGCCAATGTCTAAACTACTTCTGTTATGATGTTCAGGCTAAATCTTAAAAATGCGTAGAGAACAAATTAATAATCTATCAAGATTGTGATCGTACGTAAATTTAATTTGTAATTGTTTCAGTTGTTTATCAAAGAACCTTTTTGTTACAGATTACCCCTGGGCAGAATATCTACCTAATTGCATATACGGTATCCAGTTTTGATATTTTAGATAAATTTAGTAGACAGATCCATAAATTACATACGCTATATGCAAATTTAATTTCTGTACATCGCTATGGGCCTTTCATGAGCGTAAACTAAATTTTAATCTTTATTTTTACCATTTTAAGATTGGAGATTCATTTTAGAGATGATGAATCAGAAATAATACTATTAGGATGCCATTTACATGAATTGTAAAGGCAGAATCCACTTATAAAGTTATTCACATAACATTTCTATATTTTTTAATTAAATATTCTCTTACAAAAGAGATAGCCAATGCCACTTCTCGAATGAGACAATAAATAGGAAGTAACTTTTTCCATTAAATTGAATAATATAAAAGTGCATCTTTTAAGTTTTGCATAAATTAGATGGTATTGTAACATGTAAGATCCACTACAATTGTTAGCTAGCTCTAATAATTAAATTTAAAATTTATAATATGAGAGTTCTATTGAAAGTGAAATCTTTTTAACCATTATCGCAGCCTAATTGAATATCTTTTAGAGATTGCTATCCCAGAATCTTAATTTGTATTGAGTACATAGCGAAATAATTTGAGAATATATACGTATACAACTAGAGATAGTTAAAAAATTAAAATTAAATCGTGAATATTACTTTTTCGTCTATACTGCATACAGCAATTTACATCATCGACTATCTATTTCTTGACGAAAGATTCTGTAATATATTGGAACGATGATGTTCCGATGTGACAAAAATAATTTAAAATTGTTAATATGGCTGGATATGGCAGTGAGCATTAATTTGAAAATAGTGAAAATAACAGTAAATCATCTATTAATTTCCAGTACGATACTGTAAACATATCTAGTTTAAAAATTAATGAGCCTGCATTGAAATTAAAACATTAAAAAGTCTCAATCGTCTATTTTCATGGCATTTTCGTGATGTTGCCGTGCCAGTACTGGATACAATCTAAACCTTCTTTGTATACACATTGTATTCATGGAAATTACTATTGCTATAAATGAACTAGCAAATAGACATAGCTTACTAGTAGAAATAAATCAGGAAATATGTCAATAAAAACAAACAGTCACAGAGAGAATAATTGTGATAATCTAATTAAGTGTCAATTTGCAGTTAATTACCGAGGCTTACCATCCAATTACGTTCCTTTGATATATCACTGGTTTAATTATAAACAGATGCCAATTTGATTAAATTCATTAAAATCATTGATCTCGATTTTATCATTTCTATGACTTCTTCCGATGGCCTGCTTACAATTATTAAACTTATCGTAGGTACAGCATGATAAGCCAGCTATTTCAAATGTCCTTGGTGTACTGAACTTATAATTACTTTAACAATTGCAACGAGCATAGTATCAATTTTCATTGAAAGTAAGGAAACTATATTTATTTAGCCATATTAACTTGTCAGACGTCAATCTTCGTAAGGTATAGCAATAATTTCATCGTTCAACCCTAACACCAACGCGTATTTATAACAAATATCTGTATATGAAATTAAAAAGCTACTGTCTATAATCTTGATATTCATTATCGCAATCATACTGAACAGATTGATATATTTTTTGATCAGATATTTTGCACAACCGTTGAATATCTGATAATTATAAAATTATAAGAATTAATCAAATTAGATCTATTCAATATCTGGTATCTAGATATATTCATAGCTTGGTTGATTTTCAATGCTAGATAAATTGCGTCGTAGATGATAGCTTATAGATTATAATGAAGGCAAGAATTATACTAAATAGACTTATAAATATAGAAATATAGCAAATTAATTTCATATCTTATAGAAAGACATCTCTCGTTCATGTAATAAGTCATATTATCATATTATTAGTGTACCGGAATCAACCAGCCTTACCTTATTGCATAATGTCTGCGCAGATTAAATATTTCGTCATAACTTAAAAATACCTCGGCTTTGCTTGTTAGTAGACACTATTTGGATTACAATGCTCGTAACAATCCTGTAGATGAAACCTTGAGTTAGATATGAATGAATCTGATAGATTCTGTAACCTAGATAAGAGAATAGACTTCGTCAAGTCTATATGTATATTTAATGATATTCAGAGTCAAAAAGATCACTGTATAGCTGTTAAGAACTGATGTGACTTACAACACAGTAATGCATATTCCTGATTTTGATTTTATATCTGAAATTCTTCATCATCCAGATCCTACATTAAATTAGAGTTTAGTATTCTGCTATTTATATAAGTAAACTTATGCTGAAATAATATTTTCGTAATTTATTTATAACTTTAGATATTATGCAGTACATATCGTAAATAGTAACTAAAGTGGAATTTTTCTTTTAGTCAAATGGTCCGTTAACATTGAAAGGGGCTCTTCATCTTCTATTCAGTGATAAACTTCAAGTCGCAATATTAGGACCAAGGTCGCCGGCAGCTATTACTTATGTGGCGGAAGCCGCTGCGTTCTACAACGTAATGCAGGTAATAATCACACAACTGGTATAAGATATATCATCAGCCGATAACAATTGATAAAGAAAAGATTTTTGCTTACTTCAATACGAAAGATAACAAAATGGTTTGATGTCTGTTCCTTAAAATTTATTGGTTAACAGTATCAACAATAAATGACATATTAGTTAGATATATCGCATTTGTTAACTTATGACCGGATACGATAATTAACAATTCTAATGATTTGCTATTTTACTTGTTTAGTTTTCTTATTCAGTGCCAAGTCTTGAAGTTGATAGCTCAAAATATAGGTACTTATTCAACACTTATAGATCAATTCGTGGTGTAGCGCTAGCCTATTATGCTATGTTCAAGTACTTTAACTGGACTACAGGTACGATACTTTCTGAAGGAAGTTTCCACAAGGTGAGCATTGACCATAATCTTTTAATCTTGTCATATACATTAATGACCAATTGCCACGAAAGTAATATTCGTACGTGTACTTTATTTCTATGTTACGTTCTATATATGTTTTAGGGCCTCCTTAATTGTAATTATAGTGATATCCTTAATTTAGGATTACATAGACTAGAATAGTAATTGCCTACCAGCTAAACTGGATAATATCTATCACCTCCAAGTTGCTAAGGTTCAAAGTACAATTCCTAAGTTTAGTAGAAATGTCTTAATAGGATAGTTTTATATGTATCTGTTAAACTATTAATAAGCATTGATTATTTTAGATGGAGACATGTAATATATAGATAGAATCTCTTTAGGGCATTAATTTGGTTAATTTCTAATTGACGAGGTGACTTGTGTAGCTAAACTGGCTTTCGGTCCAAAACCTATATACACGGCGAGTTCGCCGACTATAAATTAGATTGTGATTTTCTAGGAAGCCTTGAAGGTCTCCCTACGTTAAACCCTATCGGCTTTGGAATACCAATTGTCTGGTATTCCAAGTAATAGTAGTTAAGGAAAGAAATCACTTCTCAATCCTTGTTGCTAGTTAGGGCTATTCCTAGCTCGTAATATATTCGCTTGCAGCGGTGGGATTCGAACCCACGCCATTGAAATGACTGTAATGGAAATAACCTCAACTTGGCATCTTTTATTCAATTATAAGCAAAAAATTTAAATTTTATCTGATAGATTTAGATACGGCTGTGCGTTTACTATTAATTAGATTCTTCTCACAAAACAGCTTTGCAACTAGATAACGTAATGTAGGATCAATAAGTCAATTTCTTGAACTACGTATCAAGGAACGATATCTGCACTATCAGAAACACTTTTGCTCTGCTAGCAGACTACACAAAGACTTAGACGCCTCGTATTTTACGTTAAACACTAACTTTAACAATTGACTTTATTACACGATATATTGCGTTTATATACTCTTCCTCAATAGTTCTTGAGTCATAGTTAGTACGAATAACTTTGGAATCATTCACTGAATTAGATACTAATTGTAGCTACTGCTCCCTAATGCAGACAACAGTATTTACCAACATAGACGTCTAATGACTAATACAGAATAATCAGATTACGATATGTCTTATCACGAAACATTTCCACGATAATTTACAATCTACCATAAGTAAGTTACAATCACAATGATTCGAACTGTAAGTAGATAATTCGCATTCCCTAATATAATTAGTAATTTCAGTATATGTAGATATCACTGTCGCATAAAGTCAGCGCTATATTAAAACACAGTATATCCAAATTAGAAGTTAACTAAATAAGGATAGGCTAACAAAATTATCCTAACATGGATATTTCTACACTAATACAGTATATAACGCTGTCACAATTCTTTAATTACCTTAGTATCATGTCATATTAATTTAAGTAGCCTTGATGAGAGTAGAAACTGATTACTTGTACCATCTAATTTCTAAATGCTTGAAAGGGCACACTGGGCTCGATGAAATTTGGCCCTTAACTATGTAATTATTTGATATAGCAATGCTTTATCTGTTTTAGACTTCTACCTATTTGAAAGATTTGGGTAAGCGTGATGGATACTATTATAGATCTATGAGTGTATCTCATCCCCCTATGATGTCTCATGCAATGGAGCAGATACAGGTATATAGCCGTTTCGATTTAAACTTTATGGTATTTTAAAGCCTATTCTAGTAGTTTTGTTGATCATTTTAAGTTGTCATTAAGGACAAGATGAGATGATAAAGTTTAATGTACATATAAGCTTGCAATATTGCTATCAGTAATGCCTTAAAATTGTTACCTTGGTGCAATCTAATACCATGTTGGATTAATGCAGGTTGTTATTGGTGTGCTAAATTATTCTACTTTTATACTATTAAGAAAGAAACACGAAGTCTATTTACGGTATTTGCGGATGCGAACCTTACAGCGGTATTATTATGTGCAGTAAGTTAACACTATTTACTTCAACTGAGAATTCTATTTCTTGCTAGTATAGATTGTTCAGCCTTGAAGAGAAGGCAATTTATCTTATTACGAAAGTAAATTTTCTTAATTTGTACATTATTGCCATGTTACATTCTATATATGCTTATACGTCAACAATATTTACGGTCTCCTTGACTGTAATATTAGTGGGCAACAGTTGATATGTTAACAATCCTTAATTTAGGATCAGTTGGACTAAAATAGTAATTCCCAACTAGTTTAACTAGACTGAATTTATTTCCTCGAAGGATGTTAAGGTTGCGAGTACAGATTCTAAGTTTATACGATATAGCTTAGTAGACTAACCTAATATATTTTTGTTAAACTATTTGTAGGAATCGATTAATTCAATACTGACGTAGTAAATTGAACAGGAACACACTGTGTTTAATGTGTATAAATGTGCTAAATTTTAATAATATCTACATAGGAATATCAATCAGCTTACCGTAAAGTAGATTTCAAAGCGCACTCTCAATTTATGCTGCAAGTTTGGGCTATTCCTGTCTCTTAACAATCTACAATTTTATAAAACAGATTTACACTGCATTATTAGAATTTAATTATTACTCATCAAGACAGCACTAGATTTAAGCTTTAATAACAATTCTTAGGCAACGAAATATAATTTATATGGAAGTCAATATGTTTGGATAATACCCTATTTTGGAGAAAAAAATTGGTGGCAAGATGTTGAAGTGCATGCAAGTCGATTCGGATTAAATTGCACAGAAGATGACGTTTTATCTTCATTAAATAACGCCTTTGCTGTTAAAGTACCTAATTTTGATCAGAGTGATCGAATTAGCATTAGCAAACAGGTAAAATGCGTCAAAATATAGATTTGATATTAGCGAAAATTTGCATTTGAATTAAGGCCCGTCATAGATGGACTTGTCAGACTTTAATGTTGTAACATTATCAAGTATACAGTAAGTGGTAGTAAATTAGCTTCTTATAAGCGTATAATACTAATTTAGTGTAGAAAGATCTAAAGATTTTAAGAATAGATTTGGTTCATTTAGTTAAATTTACCTTATTTCAAAATAAGCAATGAATTTTGATATCATGTAAAGCATCAGTTATGATCAACTGCCATTAATCCCCAGAAAATAGCACGACAAAGTTACGGTAAATTGTTAAGAGTCTGAGGTGATATCATTAAAAATACTAATTACGCTATAATATTATCATATTCACAAGAAGTTACTCATCGGAAAATAGATGCAGATATTTGATCGAGAATTAGTTATGGCTAAAAATTGAAATTTCAATTATTAGGTATTAAGAACTACTATAAGAGGTCGCATAATTGCGGCCAAAGTACATACTCGTATTTCTTTTATATAGAAACATACCTTACTTTAGATTTACCAGTATACACGAGTTAATGCTGTAGTTGGTAAAGCAGAATAATCCAGCAGCTATCCTTGATGGACCTAGAAATAGCGGTTTCATTATTACTGCTAAAGTCTAGGCAGTATTATTTATGATTTCAAAGAAGACTCAGAAAGCATTACTTTTTTCTGATATAGACTGGTAAACAATTTCACAGCCGATTTCTAAAGAGTTATGGCAAAGCAACATCTAATGCCTACTACAGCTATTGCTATGATTCGATGTGGGCATTTGCAGTAGCATTTAGGAAAGCCTTAAGCAGAATTCCCTATAAAAACCTGTTCAAAAACGCTACTGCACAAACTTACTACGATACACAGCAATTTATTCCTTTAGTGAAGGAATTAAAAAATCAATTATCGAATTTAAAATTTCAAGGAGTGACGGTATGTTTGGTATAACTTAATTCGAGCAATTAATTATCGATACTACTTCATGTTTAAGTATACAGTATGCATATCGAATTGAAATAGAGCATGCAAACCATAGTTTACCGAAAATGGATTCTTGCATCTATTATGTAGAAGGTTGCAATTCAATAAAAGCAATAGTAAATTAATTGATAAGTTTGGAAATATCTAACCCTTAAAATCTAGGGAAAATTCAACATGCAAAATAAATATCGAATATCGGATTTTTACTATATTCAATATCAAGGTGTGAAAAATACAAGACTGCAGAAAATATCAATTATGTTAACGGAATTTACAATTTAGAGTTATGATTAAATGTATTTGCAGGAAAAAAACTATTCGATTAAATCTATCGATTAAAATACTTTGTAGATATTGGTCAGGATTACAATCAATCTGTTGTAGTTGGTCAATTTACAGCAAGTAATTCTTCCGCTACATTTAACCATTCAGCGCTTTCTTGGCCAGGTTAATTTTTTGATAATTCTTGTAATTTCATAATCTTAAGTTTTAATGTGATATTATTTGTAAACTTCATTAATATGTTTATTAAAATGTGTAATAGTAATTAAAAGAGCTATAATGAGGAATAATTTTCATGACAGACAAACACCTGCCATTACCATTTATGTAACACATGCATTTATACTATAATCATATTGCTGTATCAAAATCAGATGGCCACGCACCAGCTGTAATAATACCTCATGCAATAATAGCCATTCAAATTTCAAGCTCAGCTTTTGCAACAATAGCATCTCTCTGTATCTTGGGAATTTGCTTGGCCCTAATATGTCTTGGTTTTAATATTGTCAAACGCAAGCATAGGTATAAAATTATTATAACTTTCGTTAATTTGAGTTTAAATCAAGATTAGAATTGAACTTGAATTGAGTTGAATACTACAGTATCTAAAGCTGTAATAGGAGATTATTTGCATACTTATTGGGTACGATTTCAATACTTTTAATTATAATAAGTAACGAAGCGTAAAGAAATTTTCAAATAATTTCATAGCCATATAGCTAAATGAAAGTAATTTGATATGTATGTTATTTAATATGGATAGGTTTATTAAAATGTCAAGTCCCAACATAAATAATTTATTAACAATTGGTTGCATTATATGCTATGTGGCAATCATCCTATTTGGTGTGGATACTAATTTTATGGCATCAGTTAACCTGCCGATCATTTATGCCATGAGAGTATGGTTTCTTTGCATTGGATTTACCATTGCATTTGGATCATTATTTGTTAAGACTTGGCGAGTTTATAGAATTTTTAATAATAAAACTGGAAGGAAAATAGTACGTATTGCTGTAGCTACTTAGGCACTAAAATTTATACTATCAGCAAATTAGGTTACTGCTTACTGTAAAGTTTGCACTTTAGTTTGCGAAATTTAATAAACATTTGGATCGCAAGAAGCATTATGATAGTGTGTATGATGTTTAATGGTTATTTTCGTTACATAAAACAGAGGGCTATTAGCTATATTTTAAATTGTAATTATCAGTATATGGCGTTTTGGTTTATATTTATGATATATCATGGCATTCATACATTATGATTAACTAATTAACCATCTTCTTCGTCTACTATTTGTTTATTTCATTCAGATTATTAGAGATGGGTCTCTAATTCGTGCTGTAATGCAGTTGGTGTTGATTGATGTTGCAATATTATTAATTTGGCTATTAGTTGATCCATATAAGCTTAAACAACAGACTAGTTTCGTTTATGAGCCTATAACGGTAAGGTATAGTTTTAAATACTTGCTTATGTTATATCATAACCTTATATCAGCATAAAACTGCATGTCTTATGGCCATAAATTCTATATGAATAAAATTCTTAAAAATTTTAGATCGCAGGCACTTCGTATCGTGGCAAAGAAATTATTCAGTACACATGCACAAGCACTCATTCCATATTATGGCTTGCAGTTATTTATAGCTATAAAGGCTTATTGATGCTTTTTGGAGCTTATTTGGCATTTGCAACTCGTCGTGTGGCTATTGAAGCTCTCAATGATTCACAATATATTGCCGTATGCATCTACCAAGTTACTATCCTCAGCATGATTTCTGTTGCTATTAGCTTCATCACATCAACTAATGTTGATTTAAGCTATATGCTCTTTTCTGGCATGTCGCTGCTTTGCGTAACTTCGGTTTTATGCATCGTCTTTATCCCTAAGGTAATTTTAAATTCTACTAATGATTTTATTCTGCATAAATCAGCTGCAAGACCATGCATGAGTTGTTCTAGAGATTTTATCAAATTACTCTCACTGCATTTATTTAACCTTAAAAACTCTGCTAATTAGCTATAAGATTTTGCTTACTACAATCGCATGCCATGCCAATTTTTGTCGTTAATACTATTTGTGATATCGATTAAAGTTATTTAATCGATTATTTGTATCTTTTCGTAATTAGATGATGCGTCTGAAAGTTGCACCTGATGAAAAACTATTCACAAATACTATGCAGAGCAAATTAATCCATGCTAGGAATGCTGATTTACGTTCTCAGACATCGGAGATCACCATTCTACCATTAGAAGAAAACACCCCTAATTTCTCAGATGATCAGGTATTAATCTATATTTAATCAATAGCCATATGCAAAGAAGCAAGTTGTTAACAAAATGTTGATCAGTAACAGTAGTTTTCTTTGCATACTCGTTCGGATATTTTTTTTATTATAATTTATCTATGAAACACGATTATTGAAATTATTATTTAAATTTTAGAAGGATAAATTGATAGAAGATCTCAAGAAACAGCTTCAAAAATTAATGGCAGAAAATTGTGAATTAAAGGCAGCGAGAAGATGATACACTGAAATAATCATCCAAAATCTGTAATAGACAGAAGACATCTGAAATAATGCATGATTATGCCATAATCTGATCCATATCATAGGATTATCTAACGTTACGATTGTGAGTGGAAAGATGTTCATCAGTATATAGAAATACGTTCGCCCCAATTTAATACTGCTGTGTAGTCTAAAAAATACTGTTATAGATGTTAAATCAATGATGGAAATAATAACCTATCGTTTTACGTTAAAGAAATTTGCATACAGCAATAATCTTAAAATCTAATTGTTATGTTCTTCAATAATAAGTTCACTCCGTGAGTAAGATTGATAACCGCATTTTATTATTAGTTAATCGGTATTTATAGCTACACGAGGTTGCATCTCGATACGATTACAGTTTATACTTCGCACTGCAATTAGTAACTTATCAGTCCGCCTTTTAGAATGTTATCACCTACTATATTACAAGCACTACCATACAATCATCATATGCGTACATATATAGTGTTTCCTTTTATTTATGCCTTTATGGTTAAGATATCGTATTTAATCTATTACTAATTATATATACAACACTAATGTTTATTACTTACCACCTGCATAAATTGCTGCATTTAGAACTAGACAATGAAAATCAATACTATACTATAATTGTATTTCTCAATGAGCATCAATTAATAATAATTTAGCCTCACCAACAGATTGTGCATCTATATCAAGTTATATAGAGATATGTATAATCGGTAAATTGGTAAATAAAATGTGATAGTAAGCCCTTACGGTTTAATCAAAATCTTGTATTATCTAAAAGTTACATCATGGCGAAATATATACCTAATGGATGGAAGTATCTTTGATACGTTCAGATCTTTCCAACATGTTCGTATCAATATGCTACGCAAGCTACGTGATATACCGTCTACTTATTGTATCATAACTGTACTAAGAAATAACGTGAAATGGTCATATTTTCCTTCATCGATTTTGTAAATCTATCTTGCTCCTCACTGTACATTAGAAAGGCTGTTCTAATACTTGCTTCTATACTGATATTGTTATTGATGATACGCTTTTACTTTCAAGGCAACTTTCCTGATCAATACATACAATTTACTTTAGTTACTTATTATAGCTTAAGTTGCCACCTCTTAGTTACTTAATCGTGCAAATAATTTTCATTTTATACTTAATCCTTAATATTGAAACTTTCCTGAATTAGTGAATGAATAATATAGTGTAAGGTGTGCGTGATAATCTTATATCAACGGTAGCATTTGGCATATCTGGGGTAGTACAACAGTATGCAGCGTTTAATGGTTTAACTTTCTCAATCCTGTCATTGCAAACTTAGCAGGATTCGTAGTTAATCGTAAGCAGTAACTAACTTTCATCAAGATAACTGTACCTACTAATCTAAGAACTTGTTTGTTACAAATCTCCTTTGTAACAAGAACCGGGTCTTAAACACTTTCTTCACTAGTACTCGTGTTCCTAACTAACTTAGGGACTGGACCTGTCATAGCTGAACTAACTCTCAGCTACACAAATAAGCTACTAATGAGTAATAGGTTTAAATACTTCACTTTACTTTCGTTAAACTTAGTCGTAAAATGTGCTAAAGAAAAACGTAAGAATATTCTTAGCAATAATATTCAAAAGATCCTGCAAGCGACTAACTGGAACTGAGCAGCTAAGCTAGTGCTCGGCTTTTTATAGTCTCGACCAACGCCGATGGTGCACTTCTGAATATTCTTAACATAGCGGCTTACACTGTACAGTATACATATCCAAGTATAGCAACTAAAGCATCAAGGCTCTGCAAAGTAATTGACCTTACACTTAAGATGTTATTAATTAACGTTTACCGATTAAACGTGTTAGCTCCGACACGTCAACAATATTGAACTTTCTCATACCTTGACAATAACAAGTACTTATTAATAAACATTAATATCTAATAAGCTATTGGAGCAAAGAATAATTTAAATGAGATATTTTAATTAACATAGCAATTAATATTTCGGAGCATGGCTCCGTAACACTGTTACAGTGTTGCCTTGTCATTAGGATAATTAATAAGTACAGTAGTAGCTAGTATGGAGAATATCCATATTTGTAGTGCTAGGTAAGATAAGTAATACCTTAACGTGGATGTTGTTTGTAATAGTTCATTATGTATTTGATATCGATTGTTAATATGTAATAGATCGTAGTAAGATGATTCAAGTTCTAGTTGATGATAGTTGAATCAGACAACCGACAAGCTTAGATTAAGATTAAGTATGAGTAAGAGATTCAAAATACATACTAATAGAAAAGCTATGTGTGGAACATCTCAGTTCGAGAAGTTTCTCCTAGTAAGGTATCATAATACTGTTGTTGTTTACAAATTAGACGATTCCTATATAAACGGGAACATTTGAGTTGAATGTAGTGGTAAAAAGTTGTAGATATATCTATAGAATTTGCCCAATTCTACTATAAACAATTGCCTTCTTCAACAGTCAGTTGATTGAGATCAGGGTGCTTGACGGTCTCACAGCGAGATCACTCCAAAGGGATAAAAAAAATACTATAGTTTATTAAGGTTGTTGATTAATGAAATCAAACAAAATAAGATTAAAATTGCAGTAATCTGCCACTTTCTTTTATAGTTGTGGCACTACAACCTTCGTGCACACTATCAATGAAAGCAAATATTCGTTACTTTCCTCAAAGGCTTACTATGAGGCTTCAAAACAGAAATTAGTATAAGTCAAATAGATAAACGAGTTAGTTAACAGTGTTAGATTACAAAACCAATCAATTCAAGGAATTCTAATGAATCCTTATTTACAGCTAATGTGTTAACCGTAGTCTTTTGAAAGCAACAATAATAATTATAATACTCAATATACTAATTTTATCATTTACACGTACCGCCTCCATTAATAACCTACTTAAAACGACTAAAATAAATGTTCACAACGCACTAACAAAATACTTGTGATAAACATAAATGATGTAGTATCAAGTCTCTACAGTATCTTTGCTAATAAAAGTTTCATCTTTACAGCCTTTTCTGTGTGTGTGTTTAACGTTCAGTAAAAGGGCGTTTTAAGTTAGTAGCTACTTATAGACTTTTACTGTACGTTATCTTGTCGCAGAAGTGAAATCGTGACAGAACCTAAGAGGAATTAATCCTGAGAAGCTATCGCTAAGAATTATAACCTTTAGTTAGCGTTTTCGAAGTAAGCACGATAACTCAATAACACCTCTGGGATATGCTAATCATATCATTGTAGCATAACATGTATTCCTATTCTATAAGCAGCTACAGCAACTGAAATAAAGCAGCAGGTTTTTAATAATCTATGCATAGCATAAACTGATATCAATTAATCAACTACTGTAACAATTTATATACTATGATTTGTTATCGCGACATGGACTCTTAAATTATTCTATTGATAATTTTCCACCATGGATTACTACCGGTTTCAAGGTGTACGATATCAACCATCATTAGTTTTTACAATCAAATACTTAACGAGCTCTCTTAAATTCCGACTAATTCATCTATTATTAGGATTACTATCTTGCATTATCTTTAAATCCATTATAACGAATGAACATAAATGCTTTTCAACAAGCATAATATACAGGTTGCATACTTGTTAATAAATCTTAAATTACCATATTCTAAAGATTTATAGTGTAAGAACATTTAATGACTGGTTTTAAGGAGTATAATATTGAATGTATCGGCCTATTTCACGGTCTAAAATATATAATACTGAGAGCTTGAATCATTCCATCAGAATATTTAACTGAATATTTCCAGTATAAGATATCGTATGCTATCAAATCTGGAGGTGTTCGATTTCGAATATATTAGCAATATAGCCTCTTTCCGTCTTAATACGAGTTAAAGTTTACCATTAGATCATTCTTGGTTTGACAGGAAGATTCTGTATAAAGTGTTATGCTGTTACCCAAGTGCTCAATAATGTTACAGGATACAGTATCAAAACAAAGCCCGTACACATGGTAGGATTAAATATATGAACTCTTGAATAACATAATACAATTTATGAATATATTTATAATTGATGAAATTGTTAATAATTATTCATATGAATAATTACTTGCACCCTTTCGCTAGTAAGTCGCAAATGCTATAGTCTAGATCTTAGTTAATATTCTTATATACTTACAGTTAATTAAATAGGTCGTAATTATTTACGGTATCTTAACAAACTCTTACACACATTGACTAGTATCAAGTCGTAAACACTATAGTCTGGGTCTTAGCTAAGCTATACTTTCAATCTACGATTTTAGGCACTGTGCGATAATCATCGGTTAGGGTCTTGTAAAACCATATAATAATGTATTTTTTCAGTAGAAGCAGTTTCTTTCTAGCATAGATGCGTTTTGAATGTTAATTGCTTGACTTAGCTATTAATTTAGTTGAAAAAAATGACCATTAGTTGGCTCAGTAATTTCAAATTTGCTGCTAGCCAAGCTATTTATTAACATTTGATGATAAAGATGGCGATACTAGCGGACAGTCAACGATGGAACAGAACGTGGGCCCTTTTCTGTGTGTTATTGGTGTCAGCTAGTGCTATTTCATATCTATTTTATCAGCTTAATGTAGCATCAATTCATTTAACTTACATACCTTTATTCCCTTGGAATACAAGTTATTCTATCGGTAAGTTTTATTACTGTTCATAATCTGTTATGTATATATATATATTACTGAGGTAGAATCTCATCACTCTCCTTACCAATTACTAGCTAAAGCTGCAAACGGAAATTACTTCCTTAGTAGCTGTAGTATTGTAGTTAAATCATGGTTGATGACGGTAAAGAAAAGCTATAAGTTTGTCATTGCCTTACCTTTACCTACTACTCTGAGCACGACTTAAAGATATTAAGAAATACATAATCAGTACAATAATTTCGTTAGGTCATTAAAATAGGTTATCTAACTGCGTACTTCGCGCCTAAAAATTTAAAGTTTAAATTTGCTTTCATTCTCGTACTCGTTAAGTCCAAACGACGTTTATTCAATTTATTGAAAGAGTTTTCAACAATAGCTTAGCGTTCAAATAGTATAAAGTAGAGAATATAACTTAACAAAAACCTATAGATGTTTAAAACTTTTCCACTAGAACATGTGAGAAATCTGAGTAGAAGATACAAAAGAAATGCTTCTTTCAATACTACTTATAGGGTACTTAAAGTAATTGTTGCCTACCGTGTTCAATGTAATTTATTTATTGAAATAACATTATAGAATTAGCAGTTTGTTAGTTTTTCAGCTTGCTACTAGCAATTAATATCGTTTCATTAGAACGTTAAATTCTATTATAACTGTCCTAGTTAATATAGGCCCAAAATTCTTGTATTACAATTATTGTGTAAATCTAGACTCGTAATAATACATCCTAGCAATATCTAATCTAGATAAAATGGCTATTTTCTATACCTCAACAGACTCCGCTAATCGCTATAGAATGCCAACACTAGCTTCCATAGACCACCATGTAAGATTATAAGATTATTGATTTAAGTTACAAATTATAATTATTCTTTTGTACCACTTACCCTTCAATATTGTTACGTGAGGGTAAAGGTGATTACTAATTTATTTTACTTTGGCTAATTGTAGACTAAAAAATGTTTACAGATCGTCAAAGTTATTCGACATCGTTTGAATTATTTACAGAATCCAAAAGACTGTTTCAATGCAAAAATGGTCCTATGTGATGGTAGAAAAGCGGGTATGGGATCGACTCTCCACCATTGGGTTTATTGCTTAATTTATGCCTATTCCATTAATCGCACAATGCTAATTGACTTACACCATTGGTCCTATTTACGCAATTTTATCAGTAGA
Source organism: Trichoplax adhaerens (assembly GCF_000150275.1). NCBI lineage: Eukaryota > Metazoa > Placozoa > Uniplacotomia > Trichoplacea > Trichoplacidae > Trichoplax > Trichoplax adhaerens. The sequence goes on along the minus strand of NW_002060955.1, from coordinate 854,141 downwards.
CACGGAGTTAGGAGATATAAAGATCTCTTTAAGCCAATTTCAAGATGCCAATTAAGTGTTAAGGATAAAAAATTGGCCGTATTATGGTCAAAAGCATTTGATGGAAATGAAAGTATTGCAGCTCCAAGAATTATTAAAATCCAATCTCCAGGGAATTTGTTGGAGAAAGTAGGAGCTTTACCGAGGATTTCACACTATGCCATGCCGACTGATATCTTTTACAAGGTAGTTCAATTTAAGCATAATCCAATGGCTTGGTGGATAGGAATATTAGCGCAATATATTATTCGACCCGCTAAGCAAGTTAGGCAATTTATTAGCAAATCAAAGGCAGATCTGGGCTTTCAATCGCCTATTGTAGGGGTCCATATTAGACGTACCGATAAAAAATTTGAAGCTAAAATGTTTCCTATCGATGAATATATGACGAAAGTAGATCAATTTTTTAATAACTTAACAAAAACTGGATTGGATATTCAAACCAAAAGGGTTTTTATTACTACTGATGATCCTACGTTAATAAAACCTATAAAAGAAACCTATCGAAATTACACGTTTCTACATCCTCCTATAGAACAACTCACTGCTGGTACCTATAGCTCTAGATATTCTGCAAAACATTTAAAGTATTTTCTACGAGATGTTTTTCTCTTAGCAGAATGCGATTATCTTGTTGTCACAATGTCATCAAATGTTGGTGGATTAGCTTACGAATTACATGAAGTTCTTTACGATACAACACGAAATCAACATTATACATCGCTCGATGTTGGCTATCATACCTTTGGTCAAACTTCAGCGAATCAAAGTCCGTCCATCATGCAAGCTACCAAAAGCTGTCCTAGTCAGAAGCAAACTGATCTTGATCTGCATTCCGGAGACTTTATTGATTCCTGTAAAGTAGTATCCAAATCAAATAAGATGTATTATGGATATTCCATGCGCTTGAAAAAATTTGGCAATTTCCATCAAAGTTGCGCGAAATATTTACTGGACAATCATCACTATTACAATTACAGCCTAGTAGACTACTCACAACTGACTTTGAACAGAAGCCAAACTGTCGATAATGCTTGTTTAAAAACATCGATTGCCGATTTCATTTTATAATATCTGACTATTGAGTAAGTTTCATTATTTGTGCCGCAGCGAATTTTCAATTTTGTATTTCTATATCCTGAGACTAAATTGCGGCCATGAATGTAAAATCCAGGAATTAGCTGCAATTGCAATATGTACAAATGTTATTGCGCGAAATCTAAGATGGGTAATCATCATTATTACGATTAAAACCAATTTTTAACAGAAACCAAACTATCGATAATGTTTGCTTACAAACATCGATAGCCGATTTCATGTTATAATATCTGACTATTGTGTAAGTGTCCTTTTTTGTATCGCAATGATATTTCAATCTTGTATTGCGATATCTTAAGACTATAGAATTGGGTATATTAGCCAGGAAATAAGCTGCAATTGCAATGTTTCTAAATACTATTGCGCCAAGTATTTGATGGATGGTTATCATAATTACAATTATGGTGGAGTAGGTTACTTAAGCCGACTTTCAACAGAAGCCTAACTATCGATAGTGCTTGTTGAAAAATCGATTAACGATTTCATGCTAGAAATATATGACTATTGAATGAGTGTCTTTATTTACACAACAGTGATTTTTCAATCCTGTATTGATATATCCTGAGACTACAGAATAATAATTCTTAGTCAGGAAATAGACTGCAATTGCAATATTCGTAGAAATTTAAGTTATTACTTGACTGAGAATTGAAAAGATTTAAATGGTGAGAGAATTCCATTTGAAATATTACATTTATTTATAAAGATCCATCAAAATAATGCTTAATTGTTCAGATAGCAAGGCAACTAATTGCGTTTCTGGGCTAAAGGATTCAATAACATCCTCCGTTGATAATATATACGCCAAGATTTCATTCTTATAGTCTGGAATTTGTGAATACGCTAACAATGAAGTGAACTGCCTAATTCTATGGTAGTTTTCGATAATATTTAGGCAGTTCGATGTTGCCTACTTCTAGTTCATTTTACGGATATTCTAATGTGAATGATTTGTGTCTAATTAAGTATCTATTTATTATCCGTAATAAGGGCCTATATCAGAATATTACAAAGAATGTAAATTACATTTTATTCTTCCTGTTCATCACTAGTAATTGACTGCTGCTGTTAATAGATATATTAAATGCAGAATAGATGGATGGTTAATTTTTGTTGAGCCATAGTGTATTTGTTAATAAAATGCAATTTTTAGTTATTAGTTGCTAATGCTAAAATCGGTACATCCTGAAACAAAGTTATGCGATTTTTCAATTCCCACTTTAATTAGTCTATCACTAACAAAGCATATTTTTGATCCAAGATATATTTGATATCAGATTTTTCTTCAGTAATATGAAAAAATACTAAGG
>NW_002060955.1:850286-851499 GCF_000150275.1 Trichoplax adhaerens | reverse complement strand
CAAGGAACGATATCTGCACTATCACAAACACTTTTGCTCTACTAGCAGACTACACAAAGACTTAAACGCCTCGTATTTTACGTTAAACACTAAGTTGGACAATTCTTCTTTATTTCACGATATACTGCATTTATATACTATTCCTCAATAGTTCATGAGTCATAGTTAATACAATTAACATTAGAATCATTTACTGAATTAGATATTAATTTTAGCTACTGCTCCCTTAATGCAGACAACAGTATTTACGAACATAGACATGTAATGACTAATACAGAATAGTCAGATTACGATATGTCCTATCACGGAACATTTCCATGATAATTTACAGTCTACCATAAGTGAATTACAATCACAATGATTCGAACTGTAAGCAGATGATTTGCATTCCCTATTAGAACTATTAATTTCAGTATGTGTATAAGTGTCACTGTCATAAAAAGTCAGTGCTATATCAAAACACAGTATATCCAAATTAGAAGTTAACTAAATAAGGATAGTCTAACAGAATTATCCTAACATAGTTATTTCTACTGTAATACAGTATTTAACACTGTAACAATAACACTCTTTAATATCCGATAATGGGCTCTTTTAGAATAGTATAATTTTAACAGAACGATTCCGTTACTTGTTTTGCCATAAAGACAGTGTTGAAAATTGTAAAGTATTCTCGTTTGGTCATTTATCTATCATCAATCTACTAGTTTTATCATTAAAAATATTTCATTTTAAGTACGCTATTATAAAATATTAACAATTTCTTTTCACTTTCCATCAACTATCACAACTTGTATCTCTGCATCATAAAATATTATAAGGAATTGTTTTAAATAACAGAATACTGCAATAGTATAGTGTTACAGTGTTAAATACTGTATTACAGTAGAAATAACTATGTTAGGATAATTCTGTTAGACTATCCTTATTTAGTTAACTTCTAATTTGGATATACTGTATTTTAATATAGCACTGACTTTTTATGACAGTGACACTTATACACATACTGAAATTAATAGTTCTAATAGGGAATGCAAATCATCTGCTTACAGTTCCAATCATTGTGATTGTAATTTACTTATAGTAGACTGTAAATTATCATGGAAATGTTCCGTGATAGGACATATCGTAATCTGACTATTCTGTATTAGTCATTACATGTCTATGTTCGTAAATACTGTTGTCTGCATTAAGGGAGCAGTAGCTAAAATTA
>NW_002060955.1:753762-755040 GCF_000150275.1 Trichoplax adhaerens | reverse complement strand
CGAGCGAGAATTAGACCTAGGTGATTTTGCGATGTTGTTATATTAACCATAGCTCTATTTCCGGCCCCCCCCCCCCGTTTTAAGACCATATTGGCATTGAAGAGAAAAATCATGCACGGACATCCTTCAACCCGGACCAAAATCAATCATGTTTGCTCAGGGACTCTGATAGACTCTTATTAATTAATTAAACTGAAACTGATTATACATATATACAGTATACATGAGTCCCTTGGTCTGATCGACATAACCTCTTCAGACATCCACAGTAATAGAGGAGCAATCATCATGTTAATAACATTATTTTACTTTGCTTCCGCCGCTTCTATGTTTATATTCAGTACTTTCTTTGTCGATACTCTTGACGAATGCATGGTTCGAGCTCAATCCAGATCGTTTTGCTTCCTCGTAAGAATGGATGCATCTGCAATTCTGTTTACCTTCATCATGCCCACTGAACGTCTCATAGCGTGCACTTATAGATATTAGCATTGATAACTACTGTAGTTATCTATGTTATTCTACTTTATCATGGCTACATGAATTTTGTATTCCATTTGTCGACAATACAGTACATCCTCTAGAACGAATACCATCCTTTAATCATGCCTGCTGTCCATCTCATCGCGATAATCTTGAGAAATGTGCTGTAGCACAGCACTAATCATGATTGTAGTTTATGATCTTACTTTATGCTTGCTACTACGGTACGCCCATTTAGTAGCATTTGTCGATGCTGTTGACAAATGCAAGAGCTGAGCAGATTCTAGATGGCTTTTCGCCTGTGTAGACCTGTCAGCATGCATCCACCAGCGACCCCTTTTTCAATATGGCTTAAGAAGCTGTAGAATACCACTCTTGACTAGATATTTTAATTGATTTCCATTGTGTAATGTGTATGGTAGTGTCACTAGGAATATTCACGAAGATTGTTGTTCATTATCATGACAGACGCCATAGTGAGCATTATTTGCAAAAATCAACATCGCATCCATTCTCGATAACCCCTCACACGCCATCATCGATTGCAAATGCATGCAATGATACTGCTGTAGACGAGGTAATCATTTACAAATTTAAGGACAGTAACGTTGGTGGTCCCTATGCAATAGAATTTACTGTATTATCATGATCGACGCCATGATGAGCATTATTTGCAAAAATTAACATCGCATACATTCTCGACAACCCCTCACACGCCATCATCGATTGCAAATGCATGCAGTGATACCGCTGGGACGAGGCCATCATTGATGAATTTAAGGACAGTAATGTTGT